>NC_090728.1:42276018-42341018 GCF_036898095.1 Palaemon carinicauda
CTCCTTTCATTATTGCCTTTTTTCTTATTTTGTGAAAGAGAGTTAAATAGAACTGTCCTTAATCAATATATTCTTTTATATTTATGACATTGAGAGAGAGAGAGAGAGAGAGAGAGAGAGAGAGAGAGAGAGAGAGCATGCCTTCACCTAAATGAAGACTTACTATGCAGCAATTGTAAATTAAGATAGTATGACTTTAGGAGATATGATTATTTTGACTGAGACTAAAAGAAAAATGGCATCTCGTCCGTCCGGGAATTTGACGCCACGAAGGAAACAGTGACTTTCTCTCATCATAATTTTTTCGCAGGTCATTGATAAGCTAAGGTTTCTTAAGCCATTTTCTAATCTTTCTTCCTAGTTGTGACGCTCTTCCTTTCTTCCTCATCTGTGGCTTTAACAGATATTATTCTATAATTAACATTTAGATTGTCTACAGATACTTGAAACACTTGGGATTACCTCTGCTCTTTTCTTGTAGCTGCTCCTCTCACTCAGAGCAACTTGCACATAAGCAAATTATCTCCTCGATTTCAGGGACAAAATTGCTTATACAATTAGTTATACCATATAGATATAATTAAATCGAATAATAAATATATATTATTTCTATAAAAGTATAATTCACATTACTTTCGGAATAGAATAGAAATATTTATGGTTTTTTAATTAAAAAATCACATAGATATTCAGAATATCGATATATTATGAAATTATTTTTATGGGTATTGAGCGTGCAGTTTCCTCCAATAATCCTCTTGCCCTGTATTTATTTCATTTATTTTTGGTATCAACTAATATAATTTTCAATAGAATCTACGTAACATATATAGCCTATAACAAATACAGTAGTCCAAGGCCTCTCTCCATGACATTTTTTTTTTTTATACCATAAACAACTGTATTTCTTGATCGAAATTTAAGAGTAATTTTATTATTTCATTTTACTCTGAATTATGCTTTTCCAACCATTACTTTTTCACGGCCGTCTACTGCAATTATACGACATATCCACTCATATATCTCATTCTCTCCACGTTCCATAATCTTCTGTATTACTTTCTTTGCACGGGTCACAAATTTCATCTCTCCATTTCCTCCTGAAATTTGCTTTTATTTAGAGCAGGTTTATCCTTGTTGTCATTTATAGATAAGAATTTCTAAAGTTCCTTTATTGGAAAGAAACTTCAATTGTGCTATTTGTTAGAATGTGTGCATGTGGATGGAAGCCTAAATGAAATGAGAGCATAATTACAATCTAGTGGTTCGAACCTTTTCTAATTCTCGACATAGTTGACGCATTCTTATCTTCTTCTTTGTCTGCATCTTTTCCCACTTCTATGTGGGGTCGATGTTTCTGGCCATCCTCTGCAACTGTTGACCCTAAATACTTGAAATTTTCAGCTCTTTTCAATCTCTCTCCTTGTAAACTATAAACTAACTTCACCATTCTCCCCATTTTTCAATCTCAAATACTCTGTCGTTTTCCTGCTGATCTTCAATCCTCTATTTTCGATTTCTCTTCTCCACTCCTCCAGTTTCTCTTCTACTACCTCTTGCCTAGTGCTACACAGCATAACATCATCAGCAAAAAGTATATACCAAGAAGACTGATCTCTAATACCTTGTGTTACTACATTCATGATCAGATCAAATGGGTAAGGGCTCAATGCAGACCCCTGATGTAGTCCCACATTTACTGGGAAATTTTCTGTTAGGCCTGTGCTGCTCTTAACATTTGCTTGTGCCCTCTCATACATATCTTGGGTGATTCTTACGTATTTCTCAGGGACTCTCTTTTCTCTCATACATCTCCACAGCTCCTGACGTGGTACTCGATCGTATGCCTTCTCCATGTCAATAAAGACCATATGTAATCCTTTCTGTTTCTCCCAATGGTTTTCTATCATATGCAACGCTTCAAACATGTAAATGCAGAAGTTATAATGTCATATATGCCTACAATGCAACACTTAAAACATGTAGATGCTGAAGCTGTAATGTCTTATAGGCATACAATGCAAAGCTAAAAACATGTAGATGCAGAAGCTGTAATGTCATATAGGCCTACAATGCAACGTTTAAAAACAATTGCTGTATTTTAGAAGCCATGACTCCGTTTTCTCTCTTTTAAAACTTACCCCTTTCATTATTGCCTTTTTTCTTATTTTGTGAAAGAGAGATAAAGAGAACTGTCCTTGGTCACATTATTCTAATTTAAGGCTTTAGAGAGAGAGAGAGAGAGAGAGAGAGAGAGAGAGAGAGAGAGAGAGAGAGAGAGAGAGAGAGAGAAAATTTGCCTTCACTTAAATGAAAACTTACTATGCAGCAAATGTAAATTAAGATAATCTGCCTTTAGGAGATATGCTTATTGTGACAGAGACTAAAAGAAAAATGGCATCTCGTCCGTCCGGGACTTTGACGCCACGAAGGAAACCGCCATCTCTTAACACTGACTTTCTTTCTTCATAATTTTGGTCATTTCACGTAGCTCATTTATAATGCCAAGGTCTTGATTAAGGTCCAAAGATCTTGTTTAAGTAAAGTTTTTATGTTTGATACAGGAGGATCATCGGTTCCGTGATGGTTGAGGAGGCTCTAGATGGTGCTTTTGCTTTTGTATCCTCACTTAATATGCTGCAACCCGCTGTTGGAAATAATTATAATAATAATGACGGAAAAAGTGAATAATCAAAATTGAAATCTCATCGACGTAGCCTAATCCTTGGCCCATAAGAGTTGGAAACATTTAAAAGGAAAACATGACTAGGTTTTTATGCTTTGATATAGGAGCATTTGAAGAATCTTCTTCAACCGAACGAGGTGGCAAAACAGTCCTACTTTGTCAGGCAGCTGACGCTTAACTGAATGTTGTAAGCTATTTTCTAATCTTTCTTTCTATTTTGGCGCTCTGTCTTGTTTCCTTACCTGTGGCTTTGATCTAACTGATTTTATTCTTTAATTAGCGTATTTAAACACTTGGAATTACCTCTGCTCCTTTCTTGTTGCTGCTCCTCTCACTCCGAGCAACTTGCACAGAAGCAAATTACCCCCTGATTTCAGGGACAAAATTGCTTATACAATTAGTTATCCCATATATGAATGATAAAATCACCTAATAATTATATGTTATTTCTACAAACGTATCATTCACATTCATTTCTGAATATGAATAAAATTTTGATGGTTTTATAATTAAAAAATCACATAGAATTTTCTAATATCGATATATTATGAAATTATTTTGATCGGTATTTTGCGTGTAGTTTTCAATTCATAGGTTTTACTCCATCAATTTGTCCATGTCTGTTATTTTTAGTATCAACCATCATCATTTTTAATAAAAGCTACATTTCATGCATAGCCTAAAACAATTATAGTGGTCTTAGACCTCTTTCCAAGACTTCATTGCGTTCTTTGACCATAAACAACTGCCTTTCATGATGTAAGTTTAAGAGTAATTTTATTATCCCATTTAACACTGAATTCGGTTGTGATGAAATTAGTTATGACAACATGTTATGCTTTTCCAACCATATCCTTGATTCCTGGCGGTCCTTTGAAGTTCTCTTCATGTTCTAAAATGTTCTGTATTACTTTCTTTGCACAGGTCACAAACATCATCCCTGCAAGTTTATTTTGAGCAAGTTTACCTTTGCTCTCATTGTTAGAGATAAATTTGAAAGTACCTATATTGGAAAGAAACTTTGGTTGGGCTATTTGTCAGTATGTGCGCATTGGGATGGAAGCCTACATGAAATGAGAGCATGTAATCCAGTGGTTCTAATGTTTTCTATTTCTCGACAGAGTCGACTCTTTATGATTATATATACATACATATATATATATATATATATATATATATATATATATATATATATATATATATAAATATGTTTATATATATATATAAATATGTTTATATATATATATATATATATATATATATATATATATATATATTTTATATATGGGTGTGTGCACTTATATATATATATATATATATATATATATATATATATATATATATATATATATACTGTATATATACACACACACACACACGCACACACACACACATATATATATATATATATATATATATATATATATATATATATATAATGTCAAGCAATAGATTGCCTAACATTATTACCAGGATAATGTCACACACACACACACACACACACACACACACACATATATATATATATATATGTATATATATACATATATATATATGTATATATATGTATATATATATATATACATATATAAATATAAATTAGCATATATATGTATATATATAGTTATATATATATATATATATATATATATATATATATATATTATTATTATTATTATTATTATTATTTAATGCCAAGCTACAACCCTAATTGGAAAAGCAGGATGCTATAACTCCAGGGGCCCCAGCAGGGAAAGTAGCCCAGTGAGGAAAGGAAACAAGGAAAAGTAATAATAGTAACAACATTGAAATAAATATTTCCCATATAAGCTATAAAAACTTTTAACAAAACAAGAGGAAGATAAACTAGATAGAACAGTGTGCCCGAGTGTACCCTCAAGCAAGAGAACTCTAACCCAAGACAGTGGAAGACCATGGTACAGAGGCTGTGGTACTGTCCAAGAATAGAGAACAATGGTTTGATTTTGGAGTGTCCTTCTCTTAGAAGAGCTGCTTACTATAGCTAAAGAGTCTCTTCTACCCTTACCAAGAGGAAAGTAGCCACTGAACAATTACATTGCAGTATTTATCCCCTTGCCTGAAGAAGCATTGTTTGGTAATCTCAGTGTTGTCATGTGTATGAAGTCAGGGGAGAATCTTTAAAGAATAGGCCAGAGTATTGGGTGTCTGTGTGGGCAAAGGGAAAGTAAACCATAACCAGAGAGAAGGATCCAATATTGTACTGTCTGGCCAGTCAAAGGACTCCATAACTATCTAGCGGTAGTATTTCAACGGGCGGCTGGTGCCCTGGCCAACCTACTACCTATATATATATATATATATATATATATATATATATATATATATATATATATATATATAGTTTGCCTAAGCATATTATACATAGAAAATAATGGCGTCGTTTCAAAAATGAAATTATTTATTACCTGGTTATTTAATGTCTTTATATTAGACAGTTTCGTCTTTTGAGATTTACTGAGGATTTAGTTAGACCAACTTGTGAAGGTTTAAATGCTCAGTTTGCCCCTCCTCGCCTTACTGTTATATGGGACTTGAAGTTGACACTTCTGATTTTATAATTCTTATGAAGCCTATAGGCCTAGAATTAAAATGAAGAAGACTGTGGAGAAATTTCACAAATCGTAACTTTATGCCCAGATAGACACCTTTCATAAATGACAAGATTTGATGCAAATATTTATTGTTGCTACCTGACATATATAGCCATACCCTAGTATGTTATAAAGACAAGACGGCAGAACCATGTTATTATTATTATTATTATTATTATTATTATTATTATTATTATTATTATTATCATTATTATTATTATTATTGTTGTTGTTGTTGTTGTTGTTGTTATTCGAGATACGTTGCTATTGTAGAATCTGCCCATTATAGGTGTGGGGGAATATGTCTAACCCTATTATAGATTTCTGTTCGTAAATTAAAGTTGAATAATATAGGTAGATTTAATTGTATTTCTGGTACCGAAGATAACACACCACTTCGCTTATTTACTTATTCATTTATCATTATTACTTCTCCCTTAATAAACTCCTCAAGAAATTAGACCTATATAGGCAGAGTTGACTATTACCTAAGCTTTGGCTTGAAATAATTTATTGCAAGTTTCGAAACCACGACCCTAACTACCTTTTGCTTCATACACAAAACGACATAATCAAAATCAAATAATAACTTTGAATTGATAACCCAAATGCATAGATGGTTATTATTATTAGACAACAGGACTAAGCTTAGATTATTTTCCCTCTTGAAGCCCTCTTTCCCACTCCGACTATCTACAGGCACAGTTCCAAGAATAGTCTCACGGAATCAAGGTGTTCAGAGGGATTCGTGCTTCATTAATGTATTACTTTTTTTTTCTGAAATATTTTTCTAGCACAATTGTTTTAACGATCTAATATTTTTTCAATAATAAAATTTTTCATAACAGTTGAGCAACTTTGTTGCATACATACATATGTTTACAAAGTGAAATATAAGATTTATTACTAAGTGATGAGTTATGTTCAACGCTGTCCAATGCAATAATAAATAAGTATCAACAGTCTGGCTGCATACTGGACACGGGAATCCTCTTCCCCATCCCCTGTATTAGTAAAGGAAGAAAAGAATGAGAGAGAGAGAGAGAGAGAGAGAGAGAGAGAGAGAGAGAGAGAGAGAGAGAGAATTCAACACCAGACCAAAGAAAGCCTGTTGCTGTTTTGCTGGATAACCGGGGGACGTCAGTGACAGGATACTCTCTTTCTATCCTGCCTGTCTCGGAACCCCAAACCGAGAGGTAGTCCTGAATCGGAAGACACCCAAGAGGAAGGATCCTCAACGGAGTCGATTTCTTAGGGCTTGACCCGACCCAGGACTCTCGGAAAACCCGAGTCTCTTTACTTTAGGTTATCCAGGACGATTCATTCATCACTGCCATTACTGGTCAGAAAATATTCTCCATTTAAGTAGACTCAAAGATTTTATGTAATGTTTATAGATTTGTTGATAAATTCATAATTTCTTATAAAGGTTAATAATTAAGAATTTAGTTGCCTTTAATGATAATCATCATTATGGCTATTTATGAATTTTAGATATTTTTTAGCAAATAAATCAGTATTTTGATGGACAAGGAGAAACACCCGATGAGATGCTACTGCTACGGAGTTATTTGGTACTGCGATGGCAAGATTCTACATTGGATCCCTCTCTGGTTAGAGCTCATTTTAAGTTTGCCTAATTTTTGAGTCAACACATTATGAATCTCTCGATTAACTTTTAAAGGCCAAGACTGAATAACAATATTTTTATTTGAATATGATCGTAAGAAAAGAATAGTTTACTTGTAAAATCATTGATTAATACTTGTGTTAATGTACTGTATAAAATATCAAAAGAATATAACTAGGAGAGAGTTGATTCAAGCCGCCGACCCTGCTATAAAATGGGAGTAATGAGGTCGAAAGCAGACAGTTGCTTGAGTAGTTAAGCCAATCTATAGTCTATGCTTTGCAATGAGAGCATAGCTGTTAGGAACCTTGTTTTCAATTATGGCTTTGAAATACTTCATTAGGAGACAGCGGGTTCTCTGGTGTTTTGCAAGAAGTCTAAAAGGATTAAAACATATTATTATCTACAAGAACAATATCATGTCGGTCTTTCAGTGATGGGAAATTTTGTCTGAACACTGTGTCACTGAGATGTGCTTTAAAGATAATAGTCTTTTCACCCTCAACTTCAATACTTCATATTTGTTAGGCCTATAAATATTTTCATTCTCTAACTTGAATATCCAGCGTAGAAAATCCATCGAACAGTCACAAATAATATCCAAGATTTCGCTATAACTGTTTATTCGTAATTATGTCTGTCTAAAGTCCAAACAATATCAGTAGACCATGTTTGATACAATTCTTCGGAAACTTCAATTTTACATAATGTGAAGTGTGAAGTAGGAGATGACGAATGAAGAAGTATTGATTTAAAAGCTCAAGATAGAGACGACTGGTGAAATGTAACCGGGGTCCTCAGCGTCAATGGGCGTAGGAGATGATGATAATATATATAATGAATTTTAATTCAACTCTTTAAAATATAAAGATATTAAAACTGATCATTTCAATTCATGAAAAGTAACTTCACTAAAGTATTTTCTCTTACATAATTTTTTTTTCTCAGAATCTGAAGTTATTCAAATTTAGAAGAAATTGCGTAATCGTTTGTACACTAAAAAGATCATAATTGTTACCACTGAAGAAACACAGGAGGAATATAAATGCTGGATTTTAGAATACATGCACAAAAGCAACGATGTTCCGGCTGATTGTAATGTCAGGTAGGCCTATAATGCAACGCTCTATAGATGCAGACGCTGTAATGTCATATAGGCCTACTATGCAATGCTTTAAACAGGTAGATGCAAAAGCTGTAATGTCAGAAAGGCCTACAATGCAACGCTTAAAACCTATAGATGCAGAATCTGTAATGTCAATTAGGTCTACAATGTAACGCTCAAAATATATTGATGCAGAAGCTGTAATATCAGATAGGCCTACAATGCAATGCTTAAAACCTATAGATTCTGAAGCTGTAATATCAGATAGGCCTAGAATTCAACGCTTAAAACATACTGATGCCAAAGCTGTAATGTCAGATAGGCCTACAATGCAACTCTTAAAAAATTTTGATGTAGAAGCCATGACTGTTTTTCTCTCTTTCCTCGGATGTTCGAATGGTATTTTTGCTAAAAATGATTCTTTTCATTATTGCCTATTTTCTTATTTTGAGAAAGAGAGATAACGAGAACTGTCATTAATTAATATATTCTTTTATATTTATGACATTGAGAGAGAGAGAGAGAGAGAGAGAGAGAGAGAGAGAGAGAGAGAGAGCATGCCTTCACCTAAATGAAAACTTACTTTGTAGCAATTGTAAATTAAGATAATCTGCCTTTAGGAGATATGATTATTTTGACTGAGACTAAAAGAAAAATGGCATCTCGTCCGTCCGGGACTTTGACGCCACGACGAAAACCGCCACCACTCATCGAATTTCTTTCATCATAACTTGGGTCATTTTTCGCAGGTCGTTGATAAAGCTAAGGTCTTTAATAAGGTCTACAGATCTTGGTTAAGTAAAGCTTTTATGTTTGATACAGGAGGATCATCGGTCCCGTGATGGGTGAGGAGGCTCTAGAGGTGGTGCTTTTGCTTTTCTATCCTCACTTAATCTGCTGCAACCCCTGTTGGATATAATGTTAACAATAATGACACAAAAAGTGAAAAATCAAAATTGAAATCTCGTCGACGCAGCCTAATCATTTTTTCAAAAGAGTTGAAAACATTTAAAAGGAAAACATGACGAGGCTTTTATGCTTCGATATCGCTGCATTTGAAGAATCTTCTTTAACCAAACGAGGTGGCAAGAAAAGACTCAGTCCTACGAATACGTTGGGCAGTTGTTGCTTAACTGAATGTTGTACAAACTCGCTTATTAAGCCATTTTCTAATCTTTCTTTCTAGTTGTGACGCTCCTCCTTATTTCCTCATCTGTGGCTTTGATCTAACTGATTTTATTCCATAATTAACGTATTTAAATTGTCTACAGATACTTGAAACACTTGGGATTACCTCTGCTCTTTTCTTGTTGCTGCTCCTCTCACTCAGAGCAACTTGCACAGAAGCAAATCATCTCCTCGATTTCAGGGACAAAATTGCTTATACAATTAGTTATACCATATAGAAATAATTAAATCGAATAATAAATATATATTATTTCTATGAAAATATAATTCACATTACTTTCGGAATATAATAGAAATATCAATGGTTTTTTAATTAAAAAATCACATAGATATTCAGAATATCGATATATTATGAAATTATTTTTATGGGTATTGAGCGTGCAGTTTCGCCCAATAGTCAGAATGTCTCAATATTGTATTTCA
Source organism: Palaemon carinicauda (assembly GCF_036898095.1). Lineage (NCBI taxonomy): Eukaryota > Metazoa > Arthropoda > Malacostraca > Decapoda > Palaemonidae > Palaemon > Palaemon carinicauda. Next base: position 42,285,684 of record NC_090728.1, read on the forward strand.
TTTATTTTTGGTATCAACCAATATAATTATCAATAGAAGCTACGTAACACTTATAGCCTATAAAAAATACAGTGGTCTAAGGCCTTTCTCCATGACGTCATCTTTTTTTTTTTTCACCATAAACAACTGTCTTTCTTGATGGAAATTTAAGAGTAATTTTATTATTTCATTTTACCCTGAATTATGCTTTTCCAGCCACTACTTTCTCACGGCCATCTTCTGCAATTATACGACATATCCACTAATATTATTATTATTATTATTATTTGCTAAGCTACAACCCTAGCTGGAAAAGCAAAATGCTATAAGCCCAGGGGCCCCAACAGGGAAAATAGCCCAGTAAGGAAAGGAAAGAAGGAAAAATAAAATATTTTAAGAAGAGTAACATTAAAATAAATATTTCCTATATAAACTATGAAAACTTTAACAAAACAAGAGGAAGAGAAATTAAATAGAATAGTGTGCCTGATTGTACCCTCAAGCAAGAGAACTCTAACCCAAGACAGTGGAAGACCATGGTACAGAGGCTATGGCACTACCCAAGACTAGAGAACAATGGTTTGATTTTGGAGTGTCCTTCTCCTAGAAGAGCTGCTTACCATAGCTAAAGAGTCTCTTCTACCCTTACTAAGAGGAAAGTAGCCACAGAACAAATACAGTGCAGTAGTTAACCCCTTGAGCGAAGAAGAATTGTTTAGTAACCTCAGTGTTGTCAGGTGTGTGAGGACAGAGGAGAATCTGTTAAGAATAGGCCAGACTATTCGGCGTATGTGTAGGCAAAGAGAAAGAACCGTAACCAAAGAGAAGGATCCAACGTAGTACTGTCTGGCCAGTCAAAGGACCCCATAACTCTCTGGCGGTAGTATTTCAACGGGCGGCTGGTGCCTTGGCCAACCTACTACCTCATTCTCTCCACGTTCCATGATCTTCTGTATTACTTTCTTTGCACAGGTCACAAATTTTATCTCTCCATTTCCTCCTGAAATTTGCTTTTATTTAGAGCAGGTTTATCCTTGTCATTTATAGATAGAATTTCTAAAGTTCCTTTATTGGAAAGAAACTTTAATTGTGCTATTTGTTAGAATGTGCACATGTGGATGGAAGCCTAGATGAAATGAGAGCATAATTATAACCTAGTGGTTCTAACCTTTTCTAATTCTCAACATAGTTGACGCATTCTTATCTTCTTCTTCTTTGTCTGCATCTTTTCCCACTTCTATGTGGGGTCGATGTTGCTGGCCATCCTCTGCAATTGTTGATCCTAAATACTTGAAATTTTCAACTCTTTTCAATCTCTCTCTTCGTAAACTAACTTCCCCATTCTCCCCATTTTTTTCAATCTCAAATACTCTGTCTTTTTCTTGCTGATCTTCAATCCTCTATTTTCCATTTCACTTCTCCACTCCTCCAGTTTCTCTTCTACTACCTTTTGCCTAGTGCTACACCGCATAACATCATCGGCAAAAAGCATCCATGACCAGATCAAATAGGTAAGGGCTCAATGCAGACCCCTGATGTAGTCCCACATTTACTGTGAAACTTTCTGTTAGGCCTCTGCTGCTCTTAACATTTGCTTGTGCCCCCTCATACATATCTTGGGTGATTCTTACGTATTTCTCAGGGACTCCCTTTTCTCTCATACATCTCCACAGCTCCTGACGTGGTACTCGATCGTATGCCTTCTCCATGTCAATAAAGACCATATGTAATCCTTTCTGTTTCTCCCAATGTTTTTTTATCATCTGCCTCAAAGCAAATATTGCTTCTACAGTCCCTCTTCCAGGCATGAATCCAAATTGTTCCTCATCAATTGTTGTTTCATGTCTGAGTCTCTTCTCAATGATCTTCTCCCATATTTTCATAGTATGGCTTATCAACTTTATGCCTCTGTAGTTTCCACATTCCGGGATGTCTTCCTTCCCCTTATAGATGGGAATGATTAGGCTTGTTCTCCATTCCTCTGGCATCTTTTCTAGATTGAAGATCTTCTGCGTCAGGTCCCACAAGATATCTATGCCTTCCTCTCCAAGACTCTTCCATACCTCTACTGGTATATGATCCGGTCCTGCAGCTTTACTATTTTTCACCTTCTTCACTGCTTGTTCTACTTCTCTCTTCTAGTCACTCCTATGGTAACTGCCTCGTTCGGGAGTCCATCTTCAAGTACTGTTCTAGGGTTCTCCTCATTCAATAGTCCTTCAAAATAAGTTGCCCACTTTTTTTAATTTCATTCTCTTCTGCTAGAACTATTCTATTGCTATCTTTTATTTGGCTTATCTGTATCAGGTCTTTAGATGCAGCATCTCGGGCCTTAGCAATTCGTAAAATTCTTCTTCTCTCCTTCGGTTATTTCCATCTCTCTATAGAATTCATTCAATGTCTCTGCCTTGGCCTTTGCTACTGCTCTTCTTGCTTCTTTCTTTGCCTGTTTATAGTTTTCTTTATCTTGGTCTTTTCCTGATAGATCTGCCTTCTTCTTAGCTTCTTTTTTGGTTTTAACCCGTTCTTGCACATCATCATTCCACCACCACGATTCTTTATTATTTGGGGTCTTCTTCCTGATGACTTTCCAAGTACTTCCTCACCGATCCTTAGAATCACTTTGCTATTCTCGGTTCACTATTCTTGTACATCCTCATGTAACCTTACTGCTTCCAACACTCTTTCCTAAGGCCGGCCATACCCTATCATGTACACCTGACAGGTACGCCTGAACAGTTACGCCTATCAGGTATACCTGATAGTGTATGGCGGGAAAAACTAGCCTCTCAGGCGACCTGACAACTAATGAAAATTTGATCAGTTCTGCCTGACTGGCGAGTAAACTTGATGTGTGTGTGGCGGTTTCATCAGGTGTACCTGAACAGGTCTCTCAGTTATTAACACTCCTTTGATCTGGACAGTTTAAATTTTTTTGGTCACAGCTTTGTAATTTTGATTTATTTTACAGTTGAGTTTCTTTAATCAAGGGAGATATAAGTGACAGCAACTCGTTGTACACTGATTCATTCATGCACAGAAAATAGTTATAGTCAGATGGTTCATGTCTCAATTCATTAAGAAGATTGATATGGGTTAATTTATTTCTTCTTTGCAGCCTTTCCTTACACCATTGTTTGCGTTTCTTCCGTCTGTTTTTACATTTCACAATAACTACAGATAATAAGGAGAGAAAGTACAACTCATCTTCTCGAGAATCCATGGCGAACTGACAAACTTGACAGGTATGCGTGGAGAGTGTGTGTGCTCCTCAGGTATCAGGTATACCTGACAGGCGTAACTGTTCAGGTGTACCTGGTAGGTGTACATGATAGTATATGGCCGGCCTTAAACAAGACTCTCAGTTCTTCCTCTTTCAATTTCCACCACTTAATCTTTGGGTCCATTCTCGTCTTTTTACTTCTTCAATTCCTTAGTCTGCCATCAATTACCACCAACCTGTGTTACACTGCTACACTCTCCCTTGTAATTTCTAACCTCCGTCAGATGGTCTCTCTTTCACAGCAGGAATAGTCTCACGGGATTCGTGCTTCATTAACATATTTAGTTTTTGTTTTGAAATATTATTGTAGCACGATTGTTTTAACGATCTATTAGTTGATAGATTTGCTGATAAATTCATAATTTCTTAGAAAGGTTAATAATTAAGAATCTAGTTTCCTTTAATAATAATCATCATTATAGCTATTTGTGAATTTTAGATATTTTTTTTTTAACAAATAAATCAGTAGTTTTATGGCCGAGGGTAGGCACCCGCTGATGCTATTGCGAAAGTTATTGGGTACTGTGACGGCAAAATAGTACTATATCAGATCCCTCTCTGGTTAAACCTCATTTTTCCTTTGCTTAGTTTTCGAGTCAACATAATATGAATCTCTCTATTAACTTTTAAAGGACAAAATTGAATAATACTATTTCTATTTTAATATGATTTCAAATGAATAGTTTATTTATAAAATCATTAAAATTTTGTGTTTAGGTCCTGTACTAAAGAGGAAAATAAAATAAATAGATGGAGAGAGTTAACTCGAGCGGCCGACCCTGTTATACAATGGGAATAATGAGGTCGAAAGAAGCAGACAGTTACTTGAATAGCTAAACCCATCTATAGTCGATCCTTTGTAATAAGAGCATAGCTGTTAGGAACCTTGTTTTCAATTATGGCTCAGCAATAGGTTATTAGGAAGCAGCGGGTTCTCTGGTGTGTTGCAATAAGTATAAAACGATTAAAAAATGTTATCTACAAATATAATATCAAGTACATCTTTCAGGGGTCGGAAGTTTAGTCTGAACACTGTGTCACTGAGATGTGCTTTAAAGATAAAAGACTTTTCGCCCTCAACTTCAATACTCCATATTTGTTAGGCCTATAAATATTTCCATTCCTTAACTTGAATATCCAACCTAGAATATCCATCGAACAATCACAAATAATTTCCAAGATTTCACTATAACTGTTATTTGTTCGTAATTATGAATGTGTAAAGAACAAACAATATCAGTGGACCATATTTGATACACTTCTTCGGAAACTTCCATTTTACAGAATGTGAAGTGTGAAGTAGGAGATGACGAATGAAGAAGTATAGATTTAAAAGCTCCAGATAGAGACGACTGGTGAAATGTAACTGGGGTCCTCAGCGTCAATGGGCGTAGAAGGAGATGATGATGATATATATAATGAATTTTAATTCAAACTCTTTAAAATATATAAGATATTAAAACTCGACATTTTAGTTCCTGAAAAGTAACTTCACTAAATTAGTTTCTCTTATTTAATTTTTTTTCTCAGAATCTGAAATTGTCTAAATTAAGGGGAAATTGCATAATCGTTTGTACACTAAAATAGATCTTATATGCTGCTACTGAAGAAACGCAAGAGGAATGTAAATACTGGATTTTAGAATACCTGCACAAAAGCAACGGTGTACCTGCCGACTGTAATGTCAGGTAGGCCTACAATTCAACACTCTATTGATGCAGAAGCTGTAATGTCATATAGGTCTACTATACAATGCTTAAAACCTGTAGATGCAGAAGCTGTAATGTAAAATAGGTCTACAATGCAACGTTTAAAACATATTGATGCAAAAGCTGTAATGTCAAATAGGTCTACAATGCAACGCTTAAAACATATTGACGTAGAAGCCATGACTCCGTTTTTCTCTTTCCCGGATGTTCGAATGGTATTTCTTTTAAAAACTACTCCTTTCATTGTCGTCTTTTCTCTTATTCGGGGAAAGAGAGATAAAGAGAACTGTCCTCAATTAGTATATTCTTTCATATTTATGACATTGAGAGAGAGAGAGAGAGAGACAGAGAGAGAGAGAGAGAGAGAGAGAGAGAGAGAGAGAGAGAGAGAGAGAGAGAGAATGCCTTTGCCTAAACGAAAACTTATTATGCAGCAAATATAAATTAAAATATTCTGCCTTTAGGAGAGATAATTATTTTGTCAGAGACTAAAAGAAAAATGGCATCTTATCCTTCCGTGACTTTGATGCCACGAATGAAACGGCCATCACTTCACAATGACTTTCTTTCATCATAATTTGAGTCATTTTTCGTAGCTCATTGATAAAGTCAAGGTGTTTTTTAAGGTCTATAGATCTAGGTTAAGTAAAGGTTTTATGATTGATAAAGGAGGATCGATTCCTCGATGGTTGAGGAGGCTCTAGTGGTGGTGGTATTGCTTTTCTATCTTTACTTAATCGGCTGCAACCTCAGTTATTATTATTATTATTATTATTATTATTATTATTATTTGCTAAGCTACAATCCTAGTTGGAAATAATGATAATAAAAATGACAAAAAAAAAGTGAAAAATCAAAATTGAAATATTGTCGACGTAGTCTAACTCTTGGCCCAAAGGAGTTGAAAACATCTGAAAGGAAAACATGGCAAGGTTTTTATGCTTTGATATAGAAGCATTTGAAAAAGCTTTTTCAACCGAACGAGGTGGCAAAAAAAGACTCTCCTACGAATACGTTGGGCAGCTGACGCTTAACTGACTGTTGTACAAACTTACCTATTAAGCCATTTTCTAAACTTCTTTGTAGTCGTGGCGATCTTCCTTTTTTCCTCATCTGTGAATTTGATGTAACTGATTTTATTCTTTAATTAGCATATTTAAATTGTCTACAGATACTTGAAACACTTGGGATTACCTCTGCTCCTTTCTTGTAGCTCCTCCTCTCACTCCGAGCAACTTGCACATTAGCAAATTATCGCCTCGATTTCAGGGACAAAATTGCTTATACAATTACTTGTACCATATAAAAATAATTAAATCGCATAGTAAATATATATTAATTCTATAAAAGTATAATTCACATTAATTTCGGAATATAATTAAAATATTAATGGTTTTATCATTAAAAAATCACATAGATATTTAGAATATCGATATATTATGAAATTATTTTCGTGGGTATTGAGCTTGCAGTTTCACCTAATATTCAACGTACGTCTCATTGCCTAACATTTATTTTTGGTATCGACCATTATCAATATTAATAGAAGCTACGCAATATTCATAGCCTATAACAAATACAATGGTCTAAGGCCTATTTCCAAGACTTTATTGTTATTTTTGACCATTAACAACTGTCTTTCCATGAGAGTAATTTTATTATTTCATCTTACCCTGAATACGGTTGTGATGCAATCAGCTGTGGCAACCTATCATGCTTTTCCAACCATTACTTGTTTTTCACGACCGTCTTCTGCAATTATACGACACATCCACTCCTGTATCTCATTCTCTCCACGTTCCATGATCTTCTGTATTACTTTCTTTGCACAGGTCACAAATTTCATCTCTCCATTTCCTCCTGAAATTTGCTTTTATTTAGAGCAGGTTTATCCTTGTTGCCATTTATAGATATAATTTTTAATCTTCCTTTATTGGAAAGAAACTTTGATTGGGATTTGTTAGAATATGTACATGTGGATGGAAGCCCAGATGAAATGAGAACATAATTCTAATCTAGTGGTTCCAACTTTTTCTAATTCTCGACATAGTCGACGCATCCGGATATATATATATATATATATATATATATATATATATATATATATATATATATATATATATATATACAGTATATATATAATATATATATATACAGTATATATATATATATATATATATATATATATATATATATATATATATATATATATATATATATATATATATAGTTAAGCAATAGATTGCTGGACATTAATACCAGAATGAATAAATAACTTAAATTCACATATTTTATATATACGTACACACACACACACACACATATATATATATATATATATATATATATATATATATATATATATATATATATATATATATATATATATATACAGTGTTTGCCTAAGCACATTATACCTAGAAAATTATGACGCGTTTTAAAAGATAAAATTATCATTATCATTATCTATTACTTGGTTCATGAATGTCTTTAGAAAGTTTCGTCTTTTGAGATTTACTGAGGATTTAGTTAGACCAACTTGTGAAGGTTTAAATGCTCAGTTTGCCCCTCCTCGCCTTACTGTTATATGTGACTTGAACCACTTCTGATATTATAATTCTTATTTAGTCTATAGGCCTAGAAATAAAATAAAGTAAGTACAGTATACTACACAGAGACTGTGGAGAAATTTCACTAATCATACTTAATGGCCAGATAGACACCCTTAATAAGTTACAAGATTTGATGCAAACATTTATTGTTGCTACCTGACGTATCCCCATGCCCTAGTATGTTATAAAGCCATGACTACAGAGCATTATTATTATTATTATTATTATTATTATTATTATTATTATTATTATTATTATTGTTGTTGTAGAATTAGCAATCATAGCTTTGGGTTGATATGCCTGACCCTATTATAGACTTCCGTTCGTAAAGTAAAATTAGATAGAGGTACAATTAATTATAGTTTTAATAGCAAATATAACCCACCACCTGGCTTATTTACTTATCATTATTTTTTCTCCCTGATTAAACCCCAAGAGAGGTTAGACCTATACTGTATAGGCAACGTTGACTATAACATGAGATTTGGCTTGTAATGATTTATTGCAAGTTTCGAAACCACGACTCTATCTAACATTTGCTTTATACACAAAGCGACATAAGCAAAATTAAATAATAACTTTGAATTCATAACCCAAATGCATAAATTGTTATCAGTAGAAAATAGGACTAAGCTTAAATTATTTTCCCTCCTGACGCCCTCTTTCCCACTCAGTTCCAAGAGTCACGGTGTTCAGAGGGATGCGGTCTACAATAACGTATTTTTTTTTCTGAAGTATTATTGTAGCACGATTGTTTTAACGATATAATATTTTTTCAATACTAAAATATTTTATAAGTTCCCCAACTTTGCTTCATACTTACACATGTTTACAAAGTGAAATATAAGATTTATTACTAAGTGACAAGTTATGTTCAACGCTTGTCCAATGCAAAAATAAATATCACCAGTCTGGCTACATACTGGACACGGGAATCCCCCACCCCCTATGCTAGTAGAGGAAGAGAAGAAGGAAAAGGATAAGAAAGAGTTAACGATGAAAAGAAGAGAGAGAGAGAGAGAGAGAGAGAGAGATTTCAACACCAGACCAAAGAAAGCCTGTTGCTGTTTTGCTGGATAACCGGGGGACGTCAGTGACAGGATACTCTCTTTCTATCCTGCCTGTCTCGGAACCCCAAACCGAGAGGTAGTCCTGAATCGGAAGACACCCAAGAGGAAGGATCCTCAACGGAGTCGATTTCTTAGGGCTTGACCCGACCCAGGACTCTCGGAAAACCCGAGTCTCTTTACTTTAGGTTATCCAGGACGATACAGACATCACTGCCATTACTTGTCGGAAAATATTCTATATTTAAGAAGACTCAAACATTTTATGCAAAGTTTATAGATTTGTTGATAAATTCATAATTTCTTATAAAGGTTAATAATTAAGAATTTATTTGCCTTTAATGATAATCATCATTATAGCTATTTATGAATTTTAGATATTTTTTAGCAAATAAATCAGTATTTTGATAGACAAGGAGAAGCACCCGATGAGATGCTACTGCTACGGAGTTATTTGGTACTGCGATGGCAAGATTCTACCTTGGATCCCTCTCTGGTTAAAGCTCATTTTAAATTTGCCTAATTTTTGAGTCAACACATTATGAATCCCTCAATTAAATTTTAAAGGCCAAGACTGAATAACAATATTTTTATTTGAATATGATCGGAAGAAAAAATGGTTTATTTGTAAAATCATTGATTAATACTTGTGTTAATGTACTGTATAAAATATCAAAAGAATATAACTAGAAGGAGAGAGTTGACTCAAGCGGCCGACCCTGCTATAAAATGGGAGTAATGAGGTCGAAAGTAGACAGTTGCTTAAGTAGTTAAGCCAATCTATGCTTTGCAATGAGAGCATAGCTGTTAGGAACCTTGTTTTCAATTATGGCTTAGAAATACTTTATTAGGAGGCAGTGGGTTCTCTGGTGTTTTGCAAGAAGTCTAAAAGGATTAAAACATATTATTATCTACAAGAACAATATCATGTCGGTCTTTCAGTGATGGGAAATTTTGTCTGAACACTGTGTCACTGAGATGTGCTTTAAAGATAATAGACTTTTCACCCTCAACTTCAATACTTCATATTTGTTAGGCCTATAAATATTTTCATTCCCTAACTTGAATATCCAGCGTAGAAAATCCATCGAACAGTCACAAATAATATCCAAGATTTCACTATAACTGTTTGTTCTTAATTATGTCGGTCTAAAGTTAAAACAATATCAGTAGACCATATTTGATACAATTCTTTGGAAACTTCCGTTTCACAGAATGTGAAGTATGAAGTAAGAGACGATGAATGGAGAAATATTGATTTGAGCGTTTAAGATAGAGACGACTGGCGAAATGTAACCGGTTCCTTAGCATCAAAGGGCTGAGGAGATGATGATGATATAAATAATGAATTTCAATTCAAACTCTTCTAAATATAAATATATTGAAACTGGTCATTTTAATTCATGAAAAGTAACTTCACTAAAGTATTTTCTCTTGCATAATTTTTTTTCTCAGAATCTGAAGTTGTCCAAATTTAGGAGAAATTGCGTAATCGTTTGTACACTAAAAAAGATCATATTTGTTACCACTGAAGAAACACAGGAGGAATATAAATGCGGGATTTTAGAATACATGCACAAAAGCAACGATGTTCCGGCTGATTGTAATATCAGGTAGGCCTATAATGCAACGCTCTATAGATGCAAAATCTGTAATGTCAGAAAGTCCTACAATGCAACGCTTAAAACCTATAGATGCAGAATCTGTAATGTCAATTAGGTCTACAATGTAACGTTCAAAATATATTGATGCAGAAGCTGTAATATCAGATAGGCCTACAATGCAACGCTTAAAAAATATTGATGTAGAAGCCATGACTCTGTTTTTCTCTCTTTCCTCGGATGTTCGAATGGTATTTCTGCTAAAAATGATTCTTTTCATTTTTGCCTTTTTTCTTATTTTGAGAAAGAGAGATAACGAGAACTGTCATTAATCAATATATTCTTTTATATTTATGACATTGAGAGAGAGAGAGAGAGAGAGAGAGAGAGAGAGAGAGAGAGAGAGAGAGAGAGAGAGCATGCCTTCACCTAAATGAAAACTTACCATGCAGCAATTGTAAAATAAGATATTATGCCAAAAGGAGATATGATTATTTTGACTGAGACTAAAAGAAAAATGGCATCTCGTCCGTCCGGGACTTTGACGCCACGACGAAAACCGCCACCACTCATTGACTTTCTTTTATCATAACTTGGGTCATTTTTCGCAGGTCATTGATAAAGCTAAGGTCTTTAGTAAGGTCTACAGATCTTGGTTAAAACTTTTATGTTTGATACAGGAGGATCATCGGTCCCGTGATGGTTGAGGAGGCTCTAGAGGTGGTGCTTTTGCTTTTCTATCCTCACTTAATCTGCTGCAACCCCTGTTGGAAATAATGATAATAATAATGACACAAAAAGTGTAAAAATCAAAATTGAAATCTCGTCGACGTAGCCTAATCCTTGGTCCAAAAGAGTTGAAAACATTTAAAAGGAAAACATGACGAGGCTTTTATGCTTTGATATCGCCGCATTTGAAGAATCTTCTTCAACCCAACGAGGTGGCAAGAAAGACTCAGTCCTACGAATACGTTAGACAGTTGATGCTTAACTGAATGTTGTACAAACTCGCCTAAGTCATTGTCTAGTTGTGACGCTCTTCCTGATTTCCTCATCTGTGGCTTTGATCTAACTGATTTTATTCCATAATTAACGTATTTAAATTGTCTACAGATACTTGGAACACTTGGGATTACCTCTGCTCTTTTCTCGTTGCTGCTCCTCTCACTTTGAGCAACTTGCACATGAGCAAATTATCTCCTCGATTTTAGGGACAAAATTGCTTATACAATTAGTTATACCATATAGAAATAATTAAATCGAATAATAAATACATATTATTTCTATAAAAGTATAATTCACATTACTTTCGGAATATAATAGAAATCTTAATGGTTTTTTAATTAAAAAATCACATAGATATTCAGAATATCGATATATTATGAAATTATTTTTATGGGTATTGAGCGTGCAGTTTCGCCCAATAGTCAGTATGTTCTTTATGTTGGAATTCATTTATTTTTGGTATCAACTAATATAATTATCAATAGAAGCTACGTAACACTTATAGTCTATAAAAAATACAGTGGTACAAGGCCTTTCTCCATGACGTCATCTTTTTTTTTACCATAAACAACTGTCTTTCTTGATGGAAATTTAAGAGTAATTTTATTATTTCATTTTACCCTGAATTATGCTTTTCCAGCCACTACTTTTTCACGGCCATCTTCTGCAATTACACGACATATCCACTCATATATCTCATTCTCTCCACGTTCCATAATCTTCTGTATTACTTTCTTTGCACAGGTCACAAATTTCATCTCTCCATATCCTCCTGAAATTTGCTTTTATCTAGAGCAGGTTTATCTTTGCTGTCATTTATAGATAAGAATTTTGAAAGTTCCTTTATTAGAAAGAAACTTTAATTGTGCTATTTGTTAGAATATGTACATGTGGATGGGAGCCTAGATGAAATGAGAGCATAATTATAATCTAGTGGTTCGAACCTTTTGTAATTTTCGACATAGTTGACGCATTGTTTTCTTCTTTGTCTGCATCTTTTCCCACTTCTATGTGGGGTCGATGTTTCTGGCCATCCTCTTCAACTGTTGATCCTAAATACTTTTTTCAACTCTTTTTAATCTCTCTCCTTGTAAACTAACTTCCCCATTCTCCTAAACTAACTTCCCCATTCTCCTCATTTTTCAATCTCAAATACTCTGTCGTTTTCCTGCTGATCTTCAATCCTCTATTTTCCATTTTTCTTCTCCACTCCTCCAGTTTCTTTTCTACTACCTCTTGCCTAGTGCTACACAGCATAACATCATCAGCAAAAAGTATACACTTAGAAGACTGATCTCTAATACCTTGTGTTACTACATCCATGATCAGATCTAATAGGTAAGGGCTCAATGCAGACCCCTGATGTAGTCCCACATTTACTGGGAAACTTTCTGTTAGGCCTGTGCTGCTCTTAACATTTGCTTGTGCCCTCTCATACATATCTTGGGTGATTCTTACGTATTTCTCAGTGACTCTCTTTTCTCTCATACATCTCCACAGCTCCTGATGTGGTACTCGATTGTATGCCTTTTCCATGTCAATAAAGTCCATATATAATCCTTTCTGTTTCTCCTGATGTTTTTCTCTCATATGCAACGCTTCAAACATGTAAATGCAGAAGTTATAATGTCATATATGCCTACAATGCAACACTTAAAACATATAGATGCAGAAGCTGTAATATCATAGAGGCCTACAATGCAACGTTTAAAAACATATTGATGCATTGTAGAAGCCATGACTCCGTTTTGTCTCTTTCCTTGGATGTTCGAATGGTATTTCTTTTAAAAATTACCCCTTTCATTATTGCCTTTTTTTCTTATTTTGTGTAAGAGAGGTAAAGAGAACTGTCCTTGATCACTTTATTCTAATTTAAGGCTTTAGAGAGAGAGAGAGAGAGAGAGAGAGAGAGAGAGAGAGAGAGAGAGAGAGAGAGAGAGAGAGAGAGAATATGCCTTTACCTAAACGAAAACTTACTATTCAGCAAATGTAAATTAAAGTAATCTGCCTTTCTGAGGTATGATTATTTTGACTGAGCCTAAAAGAAGAATGGCATCTCGTCCGTCCGGGACTTTGACGCCACGAAGGAAACTTCACAGCACAGTGACTTTCTTTCTTCATAACTTGGGTTATTTTTTGTAGCTCATTGGTAAAGCCAAGGTCTTTAGTAATGTCTATAGATCTTGGTCAAGTAAGGCTTGTATGTTTGATACAGGAGGATCTTCGGTCCCGTGATGGTTGAGGAGGCTCTAGAGGTGGTGCTTTTGCTTTTCTATCCTCACTTAATCTGCGGCAACCCCTGTTGGAAAAAATGATAATAGTAATGACAGGAAAAGTGAAAAATCAAATTTGAAATCTCGTTGACGTAGCCTTAAGGCCGATTCACACGACCCGTTTCCTTTCCGATAGGCTGGGTGGTGGCTAACCGCCGTCGAAATGTTGTACATTCACAACGAGTCGTTCCGTATCCGTTTACCAGCGCGCGGTTTTCATTGTTTACTTAGACTCTGTCACGTGAGGACCGTGTAAATTACGATAATTTTGACACTTTAAGATGTTGGTTGATAACTATGTTGATAAAATAAGTTATGCAACTTCATAATCCTTTATGCACCATGCCAAGAATATTAAAATTGCGACAAATTACCTGTTTTATTTAATGCCTCTCCTGTCATTTTTCATATCTTTTATTTATGTAAATTATTTCTATACATCTTGTTTGCCCTGTCAAACATCTCCTCATACCCTTGAAAAAGTTCAATTAACCTCTAATACATGGTGTCAACAACAAACTAACTAATTTCTATGACTCTATACTATGAGGAAAAGTCGGGGTTGTAGGCCACAATACAGGTCCTCGTTCACACAAAACATCATCCACCCGCTGGTTGGGACGGGTGGCTAACGTCCGTCAAACCGGTCAGGGTTTCTTGGGAAGAAAGCCGAGCCGCCTCGGAAGGGCGACGTCCGAGGGCCGCCGTCTGCCTAACGGGTCGTGTGAACAGTTGCATTTGAATACACGTAAGAAACCTAGACGCCGCTTAACCGACGGCGAGCCTGTCGGAAAGAAAACGGGTCGTGTGCATCGGCCTTAATCCTTGGGTCAAAAGAGTTGAAAAATTTTAAAAGGAAAACATGGCAAGGTTTTTATGCTTTGATGTAGCAGCATTTGAAAACTCTTCTTCAACCGAAAGAGGTGGCAAGAAAAGACTCAGTCTTTCAAACACATTGGGCAGATGACGGTTAACTGAATGTTATACAAACTCGCTTGATTAAGCCATTTTCTAATCTTTCTTTCTAGCCATGCCGCTCTTCCTTTTTTCCTCATCTATGGCTTTAATCTAATTGATTTTATTCTTTAATTAGCGTATTTAAATTTTTTATAGATACTTGAAACACTTGGGATTACCTCTGTTCCTTTCCCATTGCTGCTCCTCCCACTCAGAGCAACTTGCACAAAAGCAAATTATGTCCTCGATTTCAGGGACAAAATTGCTTATACAATTAGTTATCCTATCAGGAAATAATTAAATCTCCAAATAGATATATATTATTTCTATAAAAGTTTAATTCACATCAATTTCGGAATATGAACAAAATTTTAATGGTTTTATGATAAAAAAATCGCATTGATATTTAGAATATTAATATATTATGAATTTTTTTTTGATCGTGTGTGCAGTTTCGCACAATGCTCATTCGAGACTTATTTCCTTGTAATTTATTTTTGGTATCAACCACTATCATTATTAATAGTAGCTACGTATTATTCATAGGCTAGTATTGTTATAATGGTCTTAGACCTTCTCCAGGACTTTATTGTTTTCTTTGATCATAAACACCTGTTTCTTGATGAAAGATAAAGAGCAATTTTATTATTCTATTTTACCCCGAATTCGGTTGTGATGAAATCAGTTATTGCAACCTATTGTGCTTTTCAAACAATTTCCTTGTTTCATTGCCGTCTTCTGAACCTGTACAAGATATCCAGTCTTGTGTCTCGTTCTCTTCATGTTCCAAAATGTTCTGTATTACTTTCTTTGAACAGGTTACAAACATCATCCTTGCAAGTTTATTTTGAGCAAGTTTACCCTTGCTCTGATTATTAGAGATAAATTTGAAAGTACCTATACTGGAAAGAAACTTTGGTTGGGCTATTTGTCAGAATGTGTGCATGTGGATTAAAGCCTAGATGAAATGAGAGCATACAATCCAGTGGTTCTAATCTTTTTTCAATTCTCGACATAGTCAACTCATTCTGATATATATATATATATATATATATATATATATATATATATATATATATATATATATATATATGTATATATATACATATATGTTCATTTATATAAATTTATATATATATATATGTATATATATATATAAAAATAATGTCAAGCAATAGATTGGTTTGACATTACTACCAGAATAATGTCACACTTACAAATATATATATATATATATATATATATATATATATATATATATATATATATATATATATATATATATATATATTTGCATCCCCGTACGGGGATATTGTCTGTATTATAAGTAGACAATATCTAAAGGGTTTTGATGACCCTTCGGTCCGGAGTCAATTTTTTTTCTCCCATGCTGTCCCCTCATTTCTTTCATCCCTCTATATTTTCTGTCCAATCCCTTATCAAACTTGCTGTATAAGCGACTATCCAACCCTAAAACAGTGCTTAACATTGCTACGTACAATGTAAAAACCCTCTCTGAAGAGATACACCTGAGTAGCCTAGAAACAGAGATTTTGAACATCAATTGGGATATTATCGGAATCTCCGGGATGAGAAGACCAGGTGAGAAAATCCAAATGCTTAAAAGCGGACACTTACTTTATAACAGTGGCAAGGAAAGCAAGCAAAATGGTGTTGGATTTCTCATAAACAAAATCTCACACAGCAACATTGAGAAGTTCACAGCCACATCAGACAGAGTTGCTAGTGTCACTCTTGGAATTTCAAAGCGGTACAGACTAACTATCATACAGGTATATGCTCCCACATCATTGTCATCCCAAGAGGAACTGGATAACTTTTATGATGACCTATATACCACTCTAAACAACAAAAAAGCCCATTACAACATCATAATGGGGGATTTCAATGCTAAAATTGGAAAAGGGAATGAGGATTGCGTTGGCAAATTTGGATATGGGGAGTGAAATGAAAGGGGAGATGACTTGATAAATTTTGGTGTAGCACATAACTTCAAGATCATGAACACATTCTTTCAAAAGAGTGAAAACAAGAGATGGACATGGCGAAGCCCAAACCATGAAACACGTAATGAAATAGACTACATACTGGTAGACAAACATAATAGTTAAAAATGTTGATGTCCTGAACCAAGTCAATGTAGGCAGTGATCACAGGATGATAAGATGTAAAGTCCAAATCAACACCAAACGAGAAGGACAAAAGCTATTCTTAAGACCAGAACATATCAAAATACCTGAAACTCTCAAATCTACATTTCGTATAGAGTTAAAAAACCGCTACGAGATTCTTGAAAATTTAAAAGACCAAAACAATAATGAAACTGATCTTGAAAACTTGAATAATAACATCATTATCCCCTGAAAGAAGTAGCAAAGAAGTTCCAGGACACAAAACCCTCTGACAACAGCAAATTCTCGGAAGACACAAAGAACCTCATAAAAAAACAGAGAAATCTCAAGCCCTCATCAACAGTGCTGGAGAAAATTGAAGCAAAACTATACAGAAAAAGCAACGAGAAGATCTTCGCAATAGAACGACAAAAATAATTGAAGATGTCATCAAACAAGGCAGAGGGTTTAAAACAGCAAAAAGAAAACTCGGCCAAGGGAAGCTGCAATTCACTGAGGTGCTAGAAGAAGACGGATCCCTTACAACCAACCGTGATGGAATAGCTAAGCGAGCAAGAGAGTACTACCAAAAGCTTTACTGCTCAGAAAGACCTCGTTACCATCTTCATGAAAGAGCAAATCAACACCTATCTCATCACTTTCCAGAGATCACAGCAGGCGAGGTGCGACTAGCTGTCAAGCAAATGAAGAAGGGGAAAACACCTGGACCAGATAACATCACGTTAGACCTAATAGCAGATGCTGATGAGCCAATCCACGTCAGACTGGTGCGACTATTCAATGAATGTCTGAAGAAGAGTGAAATAAAGCTATCCTCATTCTACTCTACAAAAAAGGCGACCCCAGGGACATGAACAACCAACGGCCAATCAGCCTCCTTAATGTTATTTATAAAATTTTCACCAAAGTTATCACCAACCGAATTGTAGGAAAGCTTGATGAAAATTAGCCAAGGGAACAGCGGGCTTTAGAAGAGGCTACTCCACAATTGACCATCTACAAACAGTAAACCAAATCATTGAGAAAACAAATGAATATAAGATACCACTAGTAGTAGCACTTGCTGATTACACCAAAGCATTTGACTCTGTTGAAACTGAGGAGGTCATGTCAGCGCTGGAAGAACAGGGAGTTGACTCAGTGTACATTAATGTACTCTGTCTCATCTATGACCATGCAACATCATTTATTCGCCTCCACAAGGACTCTGAACCATTCCAACTCAAGAGAGGAGTCAGACAAGGTGACACAAGCTCACCCAAACTGTTTACTGCCTGCCTGGAGAGAGCTTTCCGACAACTCAACTGGCAAGAAAAAGGAATAAAAATAGATGGAGAATATCTAAGTCACCTAAGATTTGTTGATGACATCATTATCATTGCTCACACCAAAGAAGAGCTTCAATAATGCACAAAAGCAACGATGTTCCTGCTGACTGTAATGTCAGGTAGGCCTACAATGCAACGTTTAAAACATATCGATGTATTTTAGAAGCCATGACTCCGTTTTCTCTTTTTCCTCGGATGTTCGAATGGTATTTCTTTTAAAAATTACTCCTTTCATTATTGCCTTTTTTCTTATTTTGGGAAAGAGAGGTAAAGAGAACTGTCCTTAATCAATATATTCTTTTATGTTTATGACATTGAGAGAGAGAGAGAGAGAGAGAGAGAGAGAGAGAGAGAGAGAGCATGCCTTCACCTAAATGAAAACTTACTATGCAGCAATTGTAAATTAAGATAATATGCCAAAAGGAGATATGATTATTTTGACTGAGACTAAAAGAAAAATGGCGTCTCGTCCGTCCGGGAATTTGACGCCACGAAGGCAACCGCCATCTCTTAACACTGACTTTCTTTCTTCATAATTTGGGTCATTTCACGTAGCTCATTTATAATGCCAAGGTCTTGATCAAGGTCTAAAGATCTTGGTAAGTAAAGCTTTTATGTTTGATAAAGGAGGTTAATTGGTTCCGTGATGGTTGAGGAGGCTCTAGGTGGTGCTTTTGCTTTTCTATCCTCACTTAATCTGCTGCAACCCCTGTTGGAAATAATTATAGTAATAATGACGGAAAAAGTGAAAAAACAAAATTGAAATCTCGTCGACGTAGCCTAATCCTTGACCCAGAAGAGTTGAAAATATTTAAAAGGAAAACATGACGAGGTTTTTATGCTTTAATATAGGAGCAATTGAAGAATCTTCTTCAACCGAACGATGTGGCAAAACAGTCCTACTTTATGTCAGGCAGCTGACGCTTAACTGAATGTTGTAAGCTATTTTCTAATCTTTCTTTCTATTTTGGCGCTCTGTCTTGTTTCCTTATCTGTGGCTTTCATCTAACTGTTTTTATTCTTTAATTAGCATATTTAAATTGTCTATAGATTCTTGAAACACTTGGGATTACCTCTGCTCTTTTCTTGTTGCTGCTCCTCTCACTCAGAGTAACTTGCACAGAAGCAAATTACCTCCTGATTTCAGGGACAAAATTGCTTATACAATTAGTTATCCCATATGTGAATAATAAAATCACCCAATAATTATATGTTATTTCTACAAACGTATCATTCACATAAATTTCTGAATATAAATAAAATTTTGATGGTTTTATAATTAAAAAATCACATAGAATTTTCCAATATCGATATATTATGAAATTATTTTAATAGGTATTTTGTGTCTAGTTTTCATTGCACAGGGTTTACAGCAAATATGTTTATGTCTGTTATTTTTGGTATCAACCATCATCATTTTTAATAAAAGCTACATTTTATGCATAGCCTAAAACAATTATAGTGGTCTTGGACCTCTTTCCAAGACTTCATTGCGTTCTTTGACCATAAACAATTGTATTTCATGATGTAGGTTTAAGAGTAATTTTATTATTCCATTTAACCCTGAAATTAGTTATGATAACCTTTTATGCTTTATTATTATTATTATTATTATTATTATTATTATTATTATTATTATTATTAGCCAAGCTACAACCCTAGTTGGAAAAGCAAGATGCTATAAGCCTAAGGGCTCCAGTAGGGAAAATAGCCCAGTGAGGAAAGGGAATGAATAAATGATGAGAATTAATTAACAATAAATCATTCTAAAAATGGTAACAACGTCAAAACATATATACTATTAAACTATTAACAACGTCAAAAACAGATATGTCATATATAATCTATAAAAACTCATGTCATCCTGGTCAACATAAAAACATTTGCTCTAACTTTGAACCATATCCTTGAATCTTGACCGTCTTTTGAAGTTCTCTTCATGTTCCAAAATGTTCTGTATTACTTTCATTGCACAGGTCAGAAACATCATCCCTGCAAGTTTATTTTGAGCAACTTTACCTTTGCTCTCATAATTAGAGATAAATTTGAAAGTACCTATATTGGAAAGAAACTTTGGTTGGGCTATTTGTCAGTATGTGCGCATTGGGATGGAAGCCTACATGAAATGAGAGCATGTTATCTAGTGGTTCTAATCTTTTCTAATTCTCGACAGAGTCGACTCTTTATGATTACATATATACATATATATATATATATATACATATATATATATATATATATATATATATATATATATATAGGTGTGTGTGCACATATAAATATCTATCTATCTATCTATCTATATCTATATATATATATATATATATATATATATATATGTATATATTATGTGTGTGCACTTATATAAATGTGTATACATATACATATATATATATTATATATGTGTGTGCACTTATATATATATATATATATATATATATATATATATATATATACTGTATATGTGCACTTATATGAATATGTATATATATGCACTTATAGATATATATATATATACACATATATATATATATATATATATATATATATATATATATATATATATATATATATATACAGTATATATAGTGTCAAGCAATAGATTGCCTGACATTATTACCAGGATAATGTCACATATACTAATATATATATATATATATATATATATATATATATATATATATATGTATATATATATATATATATACACATTATATATATACATATATAAATATAAATTAGCATATATATGTATATATATAAATATATATATATATATATATATATATATATATATATATATTTATATACACAGTACATATACACATACACATACATACATATATATACCAAGGCACTTCCCCCAATTTTGGGGGGTAGCCGACATCAACAAATGAAACAAAAACAAAAAAGGGGACCTCTACTCTCTACGTTCCTCCCAGCCTAACAAGGGACTCAACCGAGTTCAGTTGGTACTGCTAGGGTGCCACAGCCCACCCTCCCCCGTTATCCACCACCAATGAAGCTTCGTAAAGCTGAATCCCCTACTGCTGCTACCTCTGCGGTCATATAAGGCATCGGAGGAAGCAGCAGGGCCTACCGGAACTGCGTCACAATCGCTCGCCATTCATTCCTATTTCTAGCATGTTCTCTTGCCTCTCTTACATCTATCATCCTATCACCCAGAGCTTCCTTCACTCCATCCATCCACCCAAACCTTGGCCTTCCTCTTGTACTTCTCCCATCAACTCTTGCATTCATCACCTTCTTTAGCAGACAGCCATTTTCCATTCTCTCAACATGGCTAAACCACCTCAACACATTCATATCCACTCTAGCTGCTAACTCATTTCTTACACCCGTTCTCACTCTCACCACTTTGTTCCTAACCCTATCTACTTGACATACACCAGCCATACTCCTTAGACACTTCATCTCAAACGCATTCAATTTATGTCTCTCCATCACTTTCATTCCCCACAACTCCGATCCATACATCACAGTTGGTATAATCACTTTCTCATATAGAACTCTTTTTACATTCATGCCCAACCCTCTATTTTTTACTACTCCCTTAACTGCCCCCAACACTTTGCAACCTTCATTCACTCTCTGACGTACATCTGCTTCCACTCCACCATTTGATGCAACAACAGACCCCAAGTACTTAAACTGATCCACCTCCTCAAGTAACATTCCATTCAACATGACATTCAACCTTGCACCACCTTCCCTTCTCGTACATCTCATAACCTTACTCTTACCCACATTAACTCTCAACTTTCTTCTCTCACACACCCTTCCAAATTCTGTCACTAATCGGCCAAGCTTCTCTTCTGTGTCTGCAACTAGTACAGTATTATCTGCAAACAACAACTGATTTACCTCCCATTCATGGTCATTCTCGTCTACCAGTTTTAATCCTCGTCCAAGCACTCGAGCATTCACCTCTCTCACCACTCCATCAACATACAAGTTAAACAACCACGGCGACATCACACATCCCTGTCTCAGCCACACTCTCACGGGAAACCAATCACTCACTTCATTTCCTATCCTAACACATGCTTTACTACCTTTGTAGAAACTCTTCACTGCTTGCAACAACCTTCCACTAACTCCATATAACCTCATCACATTCCACATTGCCTCCCTATTAACTCTATCATACTCTTTCTCCAGATCCATAAACGCATCATACACCTCCTTACCTTTTGTTATATATTTCTCGCATATCTGCCTTACTGTAAAAATCTGATTCATACAACCCCTACCTCTTCTAAAACCACCCTGTACTTCTAAGATTGCATTCTCTGTTTTATCCTTGATCCTATTAATCATTACTCTACCATACACTTTTCCAACTACGCTTAACAAACTAATACCTCTTGAATTACAACACTCATGCACATCTCCCTTACTCTTATATAGTGGTACAATACATGCACAAACCCAATCTACTGGTACCATTGACAACACAAAACACATATTAAACAATCTCACCAACCATTCAAGTACAGTCACACCCCCTTCCTTCAACATCTCGGCTCTCACACCATCCATACCAGACGCTTTTCCTACTCTCGTTTCATCTAGTGCTCTCCTCACTTCATCTATTGTAATCTCTCTCTCATTCTCATCTCCCATCACTGGCACCTCAACACCTACAACAGCAATTATATCTGCCTCCCTATTATCCTTAACATTAAGTAAACTTTCAAAATATTCCGCCCATCTTTTCCTTGCCTCCTCTCCTTTTAACAACCTTCCATTTCCATCTTTCACTGTCTCTTCAATTCTTGAGCCAGCCTTCCTTACTCTCTTCACTTCTTTCCAAAACTTCTTATTCTCTTCATATGAATGACCCAATCCCTGACCCCACCTCAGGTCAGCTGCCCTCTTTGCCTCAAGTACCTTGCGCTTTACTTCCACATTTTGCTCTTTATATTTTTCATACTTCTCTATACTATTACTCTGCAGCCATTCTTCAAAAGCCCTCTTTTTCTCTTTCACTTTTACCTTCACTCCTTCATTCCACCATTCACTGCCCTTCTTCATGCTGCCTCCAACAACCTTCTTGCCACACACATCATTTGCAATCCCAACAAAATCCTCCTCTAAATTGCCAGTTTCTCTTATTTTCACTTTGTCATATGTCATTTTCAACCTTTCCTGATATTTACTTTTTACCCCTGGTTTTATTAGCTCTTCAACCCTCACTAGCTCCCTTTTACATCCACCTACTCTATTCCCCCACTCTTTTACTACAACTAATTTTCTTTTCACCAAAAAATGATCAGACATACCGTTAGTCGTACCCCTAAACACGTGCACGTCTTTCAATCTTCCGAACATTCTTTTAGTTATCAACACATAATCCATTAATGCCCTTTCTACTGCTCTTCCATTTGCCACTCTTACCCATGTATACTTATTTTTATCTTTCTTTTTGAAAAAGCTATTACTTATCACCCTCTCTTGCTCAACACACATATCTACCAGTCTCTCACCTCTCTCATTTTCACCTGATACGCCATACTTCCCAATGACACCTTCTACCTCTCCAGCGCCCACTCTAGCATTTAAGTCACCCATGACAACTACATTATTCCTTCTACCCAGTCCTTCTACACACCTAGTTAATTCATTCCAGAACTCATTCCACTCTTCTTCACTTTTCTCACTACCTGGCCCATACGCACTGACAAACGCCCAACATTCCCTACCCAACCTAACCCTTACCCACATTAACCTAGATGATATCTCCTTCCATTCCACTACTTTACCTGTCATCCATTCACTCAGCAATAAAGCCACACCCTCTCTCGCTCTTCCCCTTTCAATCCCAGACACTCTACCAGACATTTCACCAAACATCATTTCACCCTTTCCTTTTATCTTCGTCTCACACAAGGCCAATACATCCATCCTTCTATTCCTAAACATACTTCCAATTTCACATCTTTTACTCTCCATCGTACTACATCCACGCACATTCAAATACCCCAAAACTAGAATGCGGAGAGCAGTCACTCTCCCCCCAGCTCCATCTCTTTGTCGATGTCTCGCAGGATGAAGATACAGGAGAGGGGGTTCCCAGCCACCTCGTCCCGTCCCTTTTAGTCGCCTCTTACGACACGCAGGGATAACGTTGGCGCTATTCTAATTGTTTTTATGCCCCCGCGGCCACAGGAGGCATATATTATTATTATTATTATTATTATTATTAACTGCTAAGCTACAACCCTAGTTGGAAAAGCAGGATGCTATAAGACCAGGGGCCCAACAGGGAAATTAGCCCAGTGAGGAAAGGAAACAAGGAAAAGTAAGAATAGTAACAACACTGAAATAAATATTTCCTATTTAAACTATAAAAACTTTAACAAAACAAGAGGAAGAGAAACTAGATAGAACAGTGTGACCAATTGTACCCTCAAGCAAGAGAACTCTAACCCAAGACAGTGGAAGAACATGGTACTGAGGCTATGGCACTACCCAAGAATAGAGAACAATGGTTTGATTTTGGAGTGTCTTTCTCCTAGAAGAGCTGCTTACCATAGCTAAAGAGTCTCTTCTACCCCTACCAAGAGGAAAGTAGCCACTGAACAATTACATTGCAGTATTTAACCCTTTGGCTGAAGAAGAATTGTTTGGTAATCTCAGTGTTGTCAGGTGTATGAGGTCAGGGGAGAATCTGTAAAGAATAGGCCAGACTATTCGGTGTCTGTGTGGGCAAAGGGAAAATGAACCGTAACCAGAGAGAAGGATCCAATGTAATACTGTCTGGCCAGTCAAAGGACTCCATAACTCTCAAGCGGTAGTATCTCAACGGGCGGCTGGTGCCCTGGCCAACCTACTACCCATATATATATATATATATATATATATATATATATATATATATATATACATATATATATATATATATATATATATATATAGTTTGCCTAACCATATTATACATAAAAAAATAATGGCGTCATTTGAAAAATGAAATTATTTATTACCTGGTTTTTTAATGTCTTTAGACAGTTTCGTCTTTTGAGATTTACTGAGGATTTAGTTAGACCAACTTGTGAAGGTTTAAATGCTCAGTTTGTCCCTCCTCGCCTTACTGTTATATGTGACTTAAAGTTCGCACTTCTGATTTTATCATTCTTATGAAGCCTATAGGCCTAGAATTAAAATGAAGAAGAGACTGTGGAGAAATTTCACAAATCGTAACTTTATGCCCAGATAGACACCTTTCATAAATGACAAGATTTGATGCAAATATTTATTGTTGCTACCTGACATATATAGCCATACCCTAGTATGTTATAAAGACAAGACGGCAGAACCATATTATTATTATTATTATTATTATTATTATTATTATTATTGTTGTTGTTGTTGTTGTTGTTGTTGTTGTTGTTATTCGAGATACGTTGCTATTGTAGAATCTGCCCATTATAGGTGTGGGGGAATATGTCTAACCCTATTATAGATTTCTGTTCGTAAATTAAAGTTAAATAATATAGGTAGATTTAATTGTATTTCTGGTACCGAAGATAACACACCACTTCGCTTATTTACTTATTCATTTATCATTATTACTTCTCCCTTAATATACTCCTCAAGAAATTAGACCTATATAGGCAGCGTTGACTATTACCTAAGCTTTGGCTTGAAATAATTTATTGCAAGTTTCGAAACCACGACCCTAACTACCTTTTGCTTCATACACAAAACGACATAATCAAAATCAAATAATAACTTTGAATTGATAACCCAAATGCATAGATGGTTATTATTATTAGACAACAGGACTAAGCTTAGATTATTTTCCCTCTTGAAGCCCTCTTTCCCACTCCGACTATCTACAGGCACAGTTCCAAGAATAGTCTCACGGAATCAAGGTGTTCAGAGGGATTCGTGCTTCATTAATGTATTACTTTTTTTTTCTGAAATATTATTATAGCTCAATTGTTTTAACGATCTAATAATTTTTCGATGATAAAATTTTTCATAACAGTTGAGCAACTTTGTTGCATACATACACATGTTTACAAAGTGAAATAAAATATTTATTACTAAGTGACAAGTTATGTTCAACGCAGCCAATGCAATAATAAATAAATAGCAACAGTCTGGCTGCATACTGTAGACGGGAATCCCCCCCCCCCCCACCTCGTGCCCTTTATTAGTAGAGGAAGAGAAGAAGGAAAAGGATAAGAAAGAGTTAATGAAGAGAGAGAGAGAGAGAGAGAGAGAGAGAGAGAGAGAGAGAGAGAGAGAGAGAGAGAGAGAGAGAGAGAGGAGAATTCAACACCAGACCAAAGAAAGCCTGTTGCTGTTTTGCTGGATAACCGGGGGACGTCAGTGACAGGATACTCTCTTTCTATCCTGCCTGTCTCGGAACCCCAAACCGAGAGGTAGTCCTGAATCAGAAGACACCCAAGAGGAAGGATCCTCAACGGAGTCGATTTCTTAGGGCTTGACCCGACCCAGGACTCTCGGAAAACCCGAGTCTCTTTACTTTAGGTTATCCAGGACGATACAGAAATCACTGCCATTACTCATCGGAAAATATTCTCTATTTAAGAAGACTCAAACATTTTATGCAAAGTTTATAGATTTGTTGATAAATTCATAATTTCTTATAAAGGTTAATAATTAAGAATCTAGTTCCCTTTCATAATAATTATCATTATAGCTATGTATGAATTTTAGATATTTTTTTTTTAGCAAATAAATCAGTAGTTTTATAGCAGAGGGTAGGCAGCCGCTGATACTATTGCGAAAGTTATTGGGTACTGTCAGATTCCTCTCTGGATAAAGCACATTTTTCCTTTACTTAATTTTCGAGTCAACACAATATGACTTTCTTAACTTTTAAAGAACAAAACTGAATAACACTATTTCTATTTAAAGATGATTCCAAAAAAGTAGTTTATTTATAAAATCATGATTAAAATTTTGTGTTAATGTACTATACAAAAGAGGAAAATCAAGTAAATAGATGGCGAGAGTTGACTCGAGCGGTCGACCTTGTTATACAATGGGGATAATGAGGTCGAAAGAAGCGGACAGTTACTTGAATAGCTAAACTCTTCTAGAGTCGATGCTTTGCAATGAGAGTATATCTGTCAGGAACCTTGTTTTCAATTATGGCTCAGCAATAGTTTATTAGGAAGCAGCGGGTTCTCTGATGTGTTGCAAGAATTATAAAGCGATTAAAACATATTATTATCCGCTAGAAAAATAACATGTCAACCTTTCAGGGGTCGGGAATTTAGTCTGAACACTGTGTCACTGAGATATGCTTTAAAGATAAAAGCCTTTTCACCTCCAACTGCAATACTCCATATTTGTTAGGCCTATAAATATTTCCATTCCTTAACTTGAATATCCAACCCAGAATATCCATTGAACAGTCACAAATAATTTCCAAGATTTCACTAACTGTTGTTTGTTCGTAATTATGAATGTGTAAAGAACAAACAATATCAGTAGACCATGTTTGATACAATTCTTTGGAAACTTCCATTTTACAGAATGTGAAGTGTGATGTTGGAGATGACTAATGAAGAAGTATTGATTTAAAAGCTCAAGATAGAGACGACTGGTGAAATGTAACCGGGGTCCTCAGCGTCAATGGGCGTAGAAGGAGATGATGATGATATATATAATGAATTTTAATTCAAACTCTTTAAAATATATAAGATATTAAAACTCGTCACTTTAGTTCCTGAATAGTAACTTCACTAAATTAGTTTCTCTTATTTAATTATTTTTTTCTCAGAATCTGAAATTGTCTAAATTAAGGGGAAATTGCATAATCGTTTGTACACTAAAATAGATCTTATATGCTGCTACTGAAGAAACGCATGAGGAATATAAATACTGGATTTTAGAATACCTGCACAAAAGCAACGGTGTACCTGCCGACTGTAATGTCAGGTAGGCCTACAATGCAACACACTATTGATGCAGAAGCTGTAATGTCATATAGGTCTACTATGCAATGCTTATAACATGTAGTTACAGAAGCTGTAATGTAAAATAGGTCTACAATGCAACGTTTAAAACATATTGATGCAGGAGCACTAATGTCAGATAGGCCTACAATGCAACGTTTAAAACATATTGCCATGACTCCGTTTTTCTCTTTCCCGGATGTTCGAATGGTATTTCTTTTAAAAACTACTCCTTTCATTATCGCCTTTTTTCTTATTCGGGGAAAGAGAGATAAAGAGAACTGTCCTTAATTAGTATATTCTTTTATATTTATGACATTGAGAGAGAGAGAGAGAGAGAGAGAGAGAGAGAGAGAGAGAGAGAGAGAGAGAGAGAGAAAATGCTTTTGCCTAAACGAAAACTTACTATGCAGCAAATATAAATTAAAATATTCTGTCTTTAGGAGATATAATTATTTTGTCAGAGACTAAAAGAAAAATGGCATCTTATCCTTCCGTGACTTTGATGCCACGAATGAAACGGCCATCACTTCACAATGACTTTCTTTCATCATAATTTGAGTCATTTTTCGTAGCTCATTGATAAAGTCAAGGTGTTTATTAAGGTCTATAGATCTAGGTTAAGTAAAGGTTTTATGTTTGATAAAGGAGGATCATTGATTCCGTGATGGTTGAGGAGGCTCTAGTGGGGGTGGTATTGCTTTTCTATCTTTACTTAATCGGCTACAATCTCATTTATTATTATTATTATTATTATTATTATTATTTGCTAAGCTACAATTCCATTGGAAATAATGATAATAATAAGGACAGAAAAAGTGAAAAATCAAAATTGAAATCTCGTCGATGTAGCTTAATCGATGGCCCAAAAGAGTTGAAAACATTTAAAAGGAAAACATGATGAGGCTTTTATGCTTTGATATTGCCGCATTTGAAGAATCTTCTTCAACCTAAAAAGGTGGCAAAAAAAGACTCGGTCCTACGAATACGTTTAGGCAGTTGACGGTTAACTGGCTGTTGTACAAAAACTCGCATATTAAGCCAACCCTGGATAGGTACGGTGGGTCGTTTGCGACCCCGAGCGTAAAAAAAAAACAGGTTTTTCTCACGTGACTCACCCCTGTGACTGAATTTGTGGGTGATCGACCTGCAGGAGGTGTCTCCCCTACACGCTCTAGTAGTGTCCAGATGTGCATTGCTGTAGCTGTACTCCTTCCCCGATTTCTGAGACGCGTCGGGGTCGTTCGCGTCCGAGTTTACCCTTCTGAGGTAGTTTGCATAATTATCAAAGTTATTACGTATTATGAAATTGTCGTAGAATGGTGCAACTTGTATAGGTTATCAGTTGTGGAAAGTCTTGGTGGATTGTTTGGCTACCATGTGCATGTTTTTTTTTTTAGTTAAAATGTCGTTCATCACCACGAGGACCATTTTACCGCGAGTGCCCCTTTTTCATTTTTTTTCATTTTTTTGCCAAGTCATTTTTCCGTAAGATATTGCCAAATAGTTTCGTAAAACTTTTGCTTGTTTAGTGTTGGAAAGTGTGTCTAGATGATCTGGCTACCCATGCATGACTTTGTTTTTGTCAGATACGACGTAGTTATTGGTATATTGGGTATTTAACTGCGGTTACCAATTTCTGTTTTTTTTTTTCAATATTTGTAAAAATTACTACGTAGTAAGGAATTGCCGTATATTATTCATTTTTTTTTCATGTTTATGTGTTAGAAAGTGTGCCTTGATGGTTGGGCTAACACGTGCATGTCTTTTTTTTTTATCTGAGATGTCGTATATTAGAATGTCGGGCATTTTACCGCGAGTGTCCCTTTTTAATTTTTTTTAAATTTTTTTGCCAAGTCATTTTTCCGTAAGATATTGCGAAATAGTGTCGTAAAACTTTTGTTTTTTTAATGTTGGAAAGTGTGTCTAGATGATCTGGCTACCCATGCGTGATTTTGTTTTTGTCAGATACGACGTAGTTATTGGTATATTGGGTATTTAACTGCGGTTGCCAATTTCTGTTTTTTTTCAATATTTGTAAAAATTTACTACGTAGTAAGGAATTGCCGTATATTATTGATTTTTTTTTTCATGTTTATGTGTTAGAAAGTGTGCGTTGATGGTTGGGCTAACACGTGCATGTCTTTTTTTTTTATATCTGAGATGCCGTATATTAGAATGTTGGGCATTTTTCCGCGAGTGCCCCTTTTTATTTGTTTTGCATTTTTTTGCTTAGTCATGTTACCGTAAGGAATTGGCAAGTAGTGTCGCAAAACTTATATTTTTATAGTGTTGGAAAGTGTTTCTAGATGATCTGGCTACCCATGCCTATTTTTTTTTTAGCCAGATATGGCGTATATATAAGTATGTGTTCGATTTTCCTGTGATTGCCATTTTTTCGTTTTTTCCCATTTCTTTCAAAATTACTACGTACTAAGGAACTATCACAGAGTAATATTTCATTGATATGTTTATTGTCGGAAAATATGCCTTGATGGTTTGCCTAGCACGTGGCTGAAATTTTTTTTTTTCTGAAATGCCGTATATTAGAATGGCCATTTTTCCACGAGTGCCCCTTTTTATTTATTTTGCATTTTTTTGCTTAGTCATGTTACCGTAAGGAATTGGCAAGTAGTGTCGCAAAACTTATATTTTTATAGTGTTGGAAAGTGTTTCTAGATGATCTGGCTACCCATGCCTATCTTTTTTTTAGCCAGATATGGCGTATATATAGGTATGTGTTCGATTTTCCGGTGATTGCCATTTTTTCGTTTTTTCCCAATTCTTTCAAAATTACTACGTACTAAGGAACTATAACAGAGTAATGATTCCTCTAGATGTTTATTTGTCGGAAAATTTTGTTTACTTTTTTTTTGATTGAATATCATCACATTTTTTTAGCTAAAATATTGTTTTACATTTTTTTTTTCGATTTTATTTCCCTTCAAAAAAAATTTTTTGGGTCAGAATTTTAATTTTATAGTCGTAAAATAATCGACAATTATCCAGCAACCCACCATACAATTTTTATGCATATCCAATAATAATTAGATTAGTAAATAACACCTTGAAATTGACATACCCTTCCTACATTTCAAGTGGGAGATTAGGGAGTCTGAGTCAGTGTGGTTGGCGGCCATTTTGTGGACATATCCGAAGCGTAAGCTGCCCTATCTATATATATTCATGTTCCCTATAGAATTTGTGATATTTTGGTATATTTTTACCTGCATAAATATCATATTATATATTAAATATATGTATTTTTTTACGAAATTTCCAAGTACTCAAAAAATTACCTTTAGATATGGCCCCTGATATAAATGTAATTTACAAAATAATGAAGATTTTTTTACATATTTCTATTTTAGGATAACATATGTTTATTCCCTAAAAAAATTAGCCCCTTCCTATTTCATTTGGGTACCCAAAAAAATTCATGAAATTTGGACAATTTTTTTTGGCCAAAAAAAGTTACCCTTTTTTTCTCATTTCAGATCTTCACCTCCATGGGTCTGACTTCATCCAAAATACATCAAGATGTGTCCTAAACATTCAAGAATCAATTCCTAAAAGGATTTGTGTATATATGTATAAACTTTTTTTTTATGAATTTTTATGTCAGGTCTTTTTTTTTCTACTTAATTTTTTAAAATATTTATAATAAATAGTTTTTCTGCAGATGAGTAGTATTTATCTTTACAGTTGTTTTACGCATTCATTGAAGTTTTTTTTGGCAAAAGAAAAAAGGAGGTTACTGCAAAAACTGATTTTTCAAGAATTATTTTTGGCGTCGGGGTCGTTCGCGTCCGAGTATACCCTTAAAGGGGTGTCCGAGGACCGTACCTATCCAGGGTTAAGCCATTTTGTATTCTTTTTTTTTTCTATTCTGGCGCTCTTCCTTGTTTTCCTCATCTCTAGCTTTAATCTAACTGATTTTATTCTTTAATTAGCGTATTTAAATTGTCTATAGATACTTGAAACACTTGGGATTACCTTTTCTCCCTTCTCGTTGCTGCTCCTCTCACTCCAAGCAACTTGCACAGAAGCAAATTATCACCTCGATTTCAGGGACAAAATTGCTTATACAATTAGTTATACAATATAGAAATAATTAAATCTCCTAATGAATATGTATTAATTCTATAAAAGTAAAATTCACATTAATTTCGGAATATGATTAAATATTTATGGTTTTATAATTAAAAAATCACATAGATATTTAGAATATCGATATATTATGAAATTATTTTTATGGGTATTGAGCGTGCAGTTTCACCTAATACTAGTACTACACGGACATTTCATTGCCTAACATTTATTTTTGGTATCGACCATTATCAATATTAATAGAAGCTCCGCAATATTCATAGCCTATAACAAATATAATGGTCTAAGGCCTATTTTCAAGACTTTATTGTTATTTTTGACCATAAACAACTGTCTTTCCTTGAGAGTAATTTTATTATTTCATCTTACCCTGAATACGGTTGTGATGCAATCAGCTGTGGCAACCTATTATGCTTTTCCAACCATTACTTGTTTTTCACGGCCGTCTTCTGCAATTATACGACACATCCACTCCTGTATCTCATTCTCTCCACGTTCCATGATCTTCTGTATTACTTTCTTTGCACAGGTCACAAATTTCATCTCTCCATTTCCTCCTGAAATTTGCTTTTATTTAGAGCAGGTTTATCCTTGTTGCCATTTATAGATAGAATTTTTAATCTTCCTTTATTGGAAAGAAACTTTGATTGGGATTTGTTAGAATATGTACATGTGGATGGAAGCCCAGATGAAATGAGAACATAATTATAATCTAGTGGTTCCAACTTTTTCTAATTCTCGACATAGTCGACGCATCTGGATATATATATATATATATATATATATATATATATATATATATATATATATATATATATATATGATATATATATATATATATATATATATATATATATATATATATATATATATATATATATAGTTAAGCAATAGATTGCTGGACATTAATACCTGAATGAATAAATAACTTAAATTTTCATATTATATATATACGTACACACACACACACACATATATATATATATATATATATATATATATATATATATATATATATATACAGTGTTTGCCTAAGCACATTATACCTAGAAAATTATGACACCTTTTAAAACATAAAATTGTCATTATCATTATCTATTACTTGGTTCATTAACGTCTTTAGGAAGTTTCGTCCTTTGAGATATACTTAGGATTCCGTTAGACCCAACTTGTGAAGGTTTAAATGCTCAGTTTGCCTCTCCTCGCCTTACTGTTATATGTGACTGGAAGTTCGCACTTCTGATTTTATAATTCTTATTAAGTCTATAGGCCTAGAAATAAATAAAGTACAGTATATTACACAGAGACTGTGGAGAAATTTCACAAATCATACTTTATGGCCAGATAGACACCCTTTATAAGTTACAAGATTTGATGCAAATCTTTATTGTTGCTACCTGACGTATCCCCATGCCCTAGTATGTTATAAAGCCATGACTACAGAGCATTATTATTATTATTATTATTGTAGAATCTGCATATTATAGCTGTGGGTCGATATGTCTGACCCTATTATAGACTTCCGTTTGTAAAGTAAAATTAAATAGAGTTACAATTAATTATAGTTTTAATAGCGATTATAACCCATCACCTGGCTTATTTACTTATTTATTCATCATTATTTTTTCTCCTTGAATAAACCCCAAGAGAGATTAGACCTATACTGTATAGGCAACGTTGACTATAACATGAGATTTGGCTTGTAATGATTTATTGCAAGTTTCGAAACCACGACTCTCTCTAACATTTGCGTTATACTGTATACACAAAGCGACATAAGCAAAATTAAATAATAACTTTGAATTCATAACCCAAATGCATAAATTGTTTTCAGTAGACAACAGGACTAAACTTAAATTATTTTCCCTCTTGACGCCCTCTTTCCCACTCAGTTCCTGGAGTCACGGTGTTCAGAGGGATGCGGTCTACATTAACGTAGTTTTTTTTTTTTTTCTTTTTTCCTGAAATATTATTGCAGCACGATTGTTTTAACGATGTAATATCTTTTCCATAATAACATTTTTCATAACAGTTCACCAACTTTGTTCCATACATACACATGTTTACAAAGTGAAATATAAGATTTATTACTAAGTGACGAGTTATGGTCAACTCTTTTCCAATGCAAAAGTAAATAAGTATCACCAGTCTGGCTACATACTGGACACGGGAATCCCCCACCCCCTATGCTAGTAGAGGAAGAGAAGAAGGAAAAGGATAAGAAAGAGTTAACGATGAAAAGAAGGAGAGAGAGAGAGAGAGAGAGAGAGAGAGAGAGAGAGAGAGAGAGAGAGAGAGAGAATTCAACACCAGACCAAAGAAAGCCTGTTGCTGTTTTGCTGGATAACCGGGGGACGTCAGTGACAGGATACTCTCTTTCTATCCTGCCTGTCTCAGAACCCCAAACCGAGAGGTAGTCCTGAATCGGAAGACACCCAAGAGGAAGGATCCTCAACGGAGTCAATTTCTTAGGGCTTGACCCGACCCAGGACTCTCGGAAAACCCGAGTCTCTTTACTTTAGGTTATCCAGGACGATTCATTCATCACTGCCATTACTGGTCAGAAAATATTCTCCATTTAAGTAGACTCAAAGATTTTATGCAATGTTTATAGATTTGTTTATAAATTCATAATTTCTTATAAAGGTTAATAATTAAGAATTTGGTTGCTTTTTATGATAATCATCATTATAGCTATTTATGAATTTTAGATATTTTTTTATCAAATAAATCATCATTTTGATAGACAAGGAGAAGCACCCGATGAGATGCTACTGCTACGAAGTTATTTGGTACTGCGATGGCAAGATTCTACATTGGATCCCTCTCTGGTTAGAGCTCATTTTAAATTTGCCTAATTTTTGAGTCAACACATTATGAATCCCTCAATTAACATTTAAAGGCCAAGACTAAATAACAATATTTTTATTTGAATATGATCGGAAGAAAAAATGGTTTATTTGTAAAATCATTGATTAATACTTGTGTTAATGTACTGTATAAAATATCAAAAGAATATAACTAGAAGGAGAGAGTTGACTCAGCGGCCGACCCTGCTATAGAATGGGAGTAATGAGGTCGAAAACAGACAGTTGCTTGAGTAGTTAAGCCAATCTATAGTCTATGCTTTGCAATGAGAGCATAGCTGTTAGGAACCTCGTTTTCAATTATGGCTTAGAAATACTTTATTAGGAGGCAGCGGGTTCTCTGGTGTTTTGCAAGAAGTCTAAAAGGATTAAAACATATTATTATCTACAAGAACAATATCATGTCGGTCTTTCAGTGATGGGAAATTTTGTGTGAACACTGTGTCACTGAGATGTGCTTTAAAGATAATAGTCTTTTCACCCTCAACTTCAATACTTCATATTTGTTAGGCCTATAAATATTTTCATTCTCTAACTTGAATATCCAGCGTAGAATATCCATCGAACAGTCACAAATAATTTCCAAGATTTCACTATAACTGTTTCTTCTTAATCATGTCGGTCTAAAGTCCAAACAATATCAGTAGACCATGTTTGATACAATTCTTCGGAAACTTAAATTTTACAGAATGTGAAGTAGGAGATGACTAATGAAGAAGTATTGATTAAAAAGCTCAAGATAGAAACCACTGGTGAAATGTAACCGGGGTCCTCAGCGTCAATGGGCGTAGGAGATGATGATAATGTGTATAATGAATTTTAATTCAACTCTTTAAAATATAAAGATATTAAAACTGGTCATTTTAATTCATGAAAAGTAACTTCACTAAAGTATTTTCTCTTACATATTTTTTTTTTCTCAGAATCTGAAGTTGTCCAAATTTAGGAGAAATTGTGTAATCGTTTGTACACTAAAAAAGATCATATTTGTTACCACTGAAGAAACACAGGAGGAATATAAATGCTGGATTTTAGAATACTGCACAAAAGCAACGAAGTTCCGGCTGATTGTAATGTCAGGTAGGCCTATAATGCAACGCTCTATAGATGCAGAAGCTGTAATGTCAGATAGGTCTACATTGCAACGCTCAAAATATATTGATGCAGAAGCTATAATATCACATAGGCCTACAATGCAACGCTTAAAACCTATAGATTCCGAAGCTGTAATGTCCGTTAGGCATAGAATTCAACGCTTAAAACATACTGATGCAAAAGCTGTAATGTCAGTTAAGCCTACAATGCAACTCTTAAAAAAATATTGATGTAGAAGCCATGACTGTTTTTCTCTTTCCTTTGATGTTCGAATGGTATTTCTTCTAGAAATTATTCTTTTCATTATTGACTTTTTTCTTATTTTGAGAAAGAGAGATAGAGAGAACTGTCCTTAGTCAATATATTCTTTTATATTTATGACATTGAGAGAGAGAGAGAGAGAGAGAGAGAGAGAGAGAGAGAGAGAGAGAGAGAGAGAGAGAGAGAGAGAGAGAGAGCATGCCTTCACCTAAATGAAAACTTACTATGCAGCAATTGTAAATTAATATAATCTGCCTTTAGGAGATATTATTATTTTGACTGAGACTAAAAGAAAAATGGCATCTCGTCCGTCCGGGACTTTGACGCCACGACGAAAACCGCCATCACTCATTGACTTTCTTTCATCATAACTTGGGTCATTTTTCGAAAGTCATTGATAAAGCCAAGGTCTTGATTAAGGTCTACAGATCTTGGTTAAGTAAAGCTTTTATGTTTGATACAGGAGGATCATCGGTCCCGTGATGGTTGAGGAGGCTCTAGAGGTGGTGCTTTTGCTTTTCTATCCTCACTTAATCTGCTGCAACCCCTGTTGGATATAATGATAACAATAATGACACAAAAAGTGAAAAATCAAAATTGAAATCTCGTCGACGTAGCCTAATCCATTGTTCAAAAGAGTTGAAAACATTTAAAAGGAAAACATGACGAGGCTTTTGAAGAATCTTCTTCATCCGAACGAGGTGGCAAGAAAAGACTCAGTCCTACGATTACGTTGGGCAGTTGATGCTTAACTGTCTGTTGTACAAACTCGCTTCTTAAGCCATTTTCTAATCTTTCTTTTTAGTTGTGACGCTCTTCCTTATCTCCTCATCTGTGACTTTGATCTAACTGATTTTATTCTTTAATTAAAGTATTTAAATTGTCTATAGATATTTGAAACACTTGGGATTACCTCTGCTCTTTTCTTGTTGCTGCTCCTCTCACTTCGAGCAACTTGCACATAAGCAAATTATCTCCTCGATTTCAGGGACAAAATTGCTTATACAATTACTTGTACCATATAGAAATAATTAAATCGAATAATAAATATATATTATTTCTATAAAAGTATAATTCACATTACTTTCGGAATATAATAGAAATAATAATGGTTTTTTAATTAAAAAATCACATAGATATTCAGAATATTGATATATTATGAAATTATTTTTACGGGTATTGAGCGTGCAGTTTTGCCCAATATTCGTTGTATCTTGTAGTTATCATTTCATTTATTTTTGGTATCACCTAATATCATTATCAATTGAAGCTACGTAAAATTCCTAGCCTATAACAAATACAGTGGTCCAAGGCCTTTCTCCAAATCTTTTTCTTTTTTTACCATAAACAACTGTCTTTCTTGATGGAAATTTAAGAGTAATTTTATTATTTCATTTTACCCTGAATTATACTTTCCAACCATTACTTTTTCAAGGCCATCTTCTGCAATTATACGACATATCCACTAATATATCTCATTCTCTCCACGTTCCATAATCTTCTGTATTACTTTCTTTGCACAGGTCACAAATTTCATCTCTCCATTTCCTCCTGAAATTTGCTTTTATTTAGAGCTGGTTTATCCTTGTCATTTATAGATAGAATTTTTAATCTTCCTTTATGGAAAGGAACTTTAATTGTGCTATTTGTTAGAATGTGCACATGTGGATGGAAGCCTAGATGAAATGAGAGCATAATTATAATCTAGCGGTTCTAACCTTTTCTAATTCTCGACATAGTTGACGCATTCTTATCTTCTTCTTCTTTGTCTGCATCTTTTCCCACTTTCATGTGGGGTCGATGTTGCTGGCCATCCTCTGCAACTCTTGATCCTAAATACTCTTTTTCAATCTCTCTCCTTGTAAACTAACTTCCCCATTCTCCCCATTTTTTTAATCTCAAATACCCTGTCGTTTTTTCTGCTGATCTTCAATCCTCTATTTTCCATTTCTCTTCTCCACTCCCCCAGCTCCAGTTTCTTTTCTACTACCTCTTGCCTAGTGCTACACAGCATAACATCATCAGCAAATAGCGTACACCAAGGAGACTGATCTCTAATACTACATTCATGATCAGATCAAATAGGTAAGGGCTCAATGCAGACCCCTGATGTAGTCCCACATTTACTGGGAAATTTTCTGTTAGGCCTGTGCTGCTCTTAACATTTGCTTGTGCCCTCTCATACATATCTTGGGTGATTCTTACATATTTCTCAGGGACTCTCTTTTCTCTCATACATCTCCACAGCTCCTGACGTGGTACTCGATCTTATGCCTTCTCCATGTCAATAAAGACCATATGTAATCCTTTCTGTTTCTCCCAATGTTTTTCTATCATATGCAACACTTCAAACATGTAAATGCAGAAGTTATAATGTCATATATGCCTACAATGCAACACTTAAAACATGTAGATGCTGAAGCTGTAATGTCTTATAGGCATACAATGCAAAGCTAAAAACATGTAGATGCAGAAGCTGTAATGTCATATAGGCCTACAATGGGGAGTGAAATGAAAGGGGAGATGACTTGATAAATTTTGCTGTAGCACATAACTTCAAGATCATGAACACATTCTTTCAAAAGAGTGAAAACAAGAGATGGACATGACGAAGCCCAAACCATGAAACACGTAATGAAATAGACTACATACTGGTAGACAAACATAATAGTTAAAAATGTTGATGTCCTGAACCAAGTCAATGTAGGCAGTGATCACAGGATGATAAGATGCAAAGTCCAAATCAACACCAAACGAGAAGGACAAAAGCTATTCTTCTTAAGACCAGAACATATCAAAATACCTGAAGCTCTCAAATCTACATTTCGTATAGAGTTAAAAAACCGCTACGAGATTCTTGAAAATTTAGAAGACCAAAACAGTAATGAAAGTGATCTTGAAAACTTGAATAATAACATCATTATCCCCTGAAAGAAGTAGCAAAGAAGTTCCAGGACACAAAACCCTCTGACAACAGCAAATTCTCGGAAGACACAAAGAACCTCATGAAAAAACAGAGAAATCTCAAGCCCCCATCAACAGTGCGGGAGAAAATTGAAGCAAAACTATACAGAAAAAGCAACGAGAAGATCTTCGCAATAAAACGACAAAAATAATTGAAGATGTCATCAAACAAGGCAGAGGGTTTAAAACAGCAAAAAGAAAACTCGGCCAAGGGACGCTGCAATTCACTGGGGTGCTAGAAGACGGATCCCTTACAACCAACCGTGATGGAATGGCTAAGCGAGTAAGAGAGTACTACCAAAAGCTTTACTGCTCAGAAAGACCTCGTTACCATCTTCATGAAAGAGCAAATCAACACCTATCTCATCACTTTCCAGAGATCACAGCAGGCGAGGTGCGACTAGCTGTCAAGCAAATGAAGAAGGGGAAAACACCTGGACCAGATAACATCACGTTAGACCTAATAGCAGATGCTGATGAGCCAATCCACGTCAGACTGGTGCGACTATTCAATGAATGTCTGAAGAAGAGTGAAATAAAGCTATCCTCATTCTACTCTACAAAAAAGGCGACCCCAGGGACATGAACAACCAACGGCCAATCAGCCTCCTTAATGTTATTTATAAAATTTTCACCTAAGTTATCACCAACCGAATTGTAGGAAAGCTTGATGAAAATTAGCCAAGGGAACAGCGGGCTTTAGAAGAGGCTACTCCACAATTGACCATCTACAAACAGTAAACCAAATCATTGAGAAAACAAATGAATATAAGATACTACTAGTAGTAGCACTTGCAGATTACACCAAAGCATTTGACTCTGTTGAAACTGAGGAGGTCATGTCAGCGCTGGAAGAACAGGGAGTTGACTCAGTGTACATTAATGTACTCTGTCACATATATGACCATGCAACATCATTTATTCGCCTCCACAAGGACTCTGAACCATTCCAACTCAAGAGAGGAGTCAGACAAGGTGACACAAGCTCACCCAAACTGTTTACTGCCTGCCTGGAGAGAGCTTTCCGACAACTCAACTGGCAAGAAAAAGGAATAAAAATAGATGGAGAATATCTAAGTCACCTAAGATTTGCTGATGACATCATTATCATTGCTCACACCAAAGAAGAGCTTCAACATATGCTCACCGAGCTAAATGAAGCAAGCAAATCAATTGGCCTCCATATGAACTTCCAAAAGACCAAAGTCATGAGCAATAAATATACTGAAAATGCAAATGACATACTTGAAATTGAAAACCAACAAATTGAGGAAGTGGACCACTACATCTACCTAGGTCCTAGGACAACGAATCTCTCTACATGACGCCTGTAAAGAGAGCGAAATAAAAAGAAGAATAACCCTCGGTTGGCAAGCGTTTGGAAGAGCCAGTACAGTGTTAAAAAATAAGAAGATTCCTATCATCTTAAAAAGGAAAGTCTATGATAAGTGTATCCTCCCCATTGTCACCTATGGGGCCGAAGCTTGGAATCTAACAAAAAAGCTTTCCTTTAAATTACGAACAATGCAGAGGGCACATGAGAGAATTATGCTAAATCTAACAGGAAGTATAGAAAAAACAGCTAAATGGATACGTCAAAAAACTAAAGTAATGGATATCCTTGAAACCATTTGCAAGCTCAATGTGCCCCACATTGCCAGGATGACAGACAACAGATGGACATCACGAAAAATCTTCTGGACACCCCAAGGATGCACAAGAAACCGAGGAAGACAAAAAACCCGCTGGCGAGATGACTTAGACCAACTTAAGCAACAGTGGCACAGAATAGCTTGTGAAAGAAGTCTGTGGAGGAACCTGGG
The DNA here is from genome assembly GCF_036898095.1 of Palaemon carinicauda. Lineage (NCBI taxonomy): Eukaryota > Metazoa > Arthropoda > Malacostraca > Decapoda > Palaemonidae > Palaemon > Palaemon carinicauda. The sequence goes on from NC_090728.1 coordinate 42,326,730, forward strand.
GAAGGCCTACATCCAACAAAGGACTTTTGAAGGCTGAAATGATGATGATGATGATGTATATATATATATATATATATATATATATATATATATATATATATATGTGTGTATGTATGTATATATATACATATACATATATTTGCATATGTATATATATATATATATATATATATATATATATAGTGTTTGTCTAAGCATATTATACATAGAAAATACTGATGTCATCTAAAAGGTGAAATAATCTATTACTTGGGTCGTTAATGTCTTTAGAAAGTTTCGTCTTTTGAGATTTACTTATTATTTAGTTAGACCCAACTTGTGAAGGTTTAAATGCTCAGTTTGCCCCTCCTTGCCTTACTGTTATATGTGACTTTAAGTTCTCACTTCTTATTTTATAATTCTTATTAAGTCTATAGGCCTAGAAATAAAGTAAAGTAGTAAGTACAGTATACTACACAGAGACTGTGGAGAAATTTCACAAATCATACTTTATGGCCAGAAAGACACCCTGTATAAGTTATAAGTTTTGATGCAAATGTTTATTGTTGCCACCTGACATAAAACCATCCCCTAGTATGTTATAAAGCCAAGACTACAGAGCCATATTATTATTATTATTATTATTATTATTATTATTATTATTATTATTATTATTATTCGAGATACGTTTCTATTGTAGAATTTGCACATTATAGCTATGTGTTAATATGTCTGACCCTATTATAGACTTCCATTCGTAACATAAAATTAAATAATAGAGCTAGAATTAATTATAGTTTTAATAGTGAAGATAACACACCACCTCTCTTATTTATTTATCATTATTTTTTCTCCCGGAATAAACCCCGCGAGAGATTGGACCTATATAGGCAGCGTTGACTAGAACCTGAGATTTAGTATATAATGATTAATTACAAGTCTCGAAACCACGACCCTATATAACTTTTGCTTTATACACAAAGCGACTTATGCAAAATCAGATAGTGACTTTGAATTCATAACCCCAATGCATAAATTGTTATCATTAGACAACAGGACTAAGCTTAGATTAGTTTCCCTCTTGACGACCTCTTTCCCACTCAGTTCCAGTAGTCACGGTGTTCAGAGGGATTCGGTCTACATTACCGTAATTTTTTTTTCTGAAATATTATTGTAGCACGATTGTTTTAACGATATAATATTTTTTCAATACTAAAATATCTTATAACAGTTCCCCAACTTTGCTTCATACATACACATGTTTACAAAGTGAAATATAAGATTTATTACTAAGTGACGAGTTATGGCCAACGCTTGTCCAATGCAAAAATAAATAAGTATCAACAGTGTGGCTACATACTGGACACGGGAATTCCCCACCCCCTATGCTAGTAGAGGAAGAGAAGAAGGAAAAGGATAAGAAAGAGTTAACGATGAAAAGAAGAGAGAGAGAGAGAGAGAGAGAGAGAGAGAGAGAGAGAGAGAGAGAGAGAGAGAATTCAACACCAGACCAAAGAAAGCCTGTTGCTGTTTTGCTGGATAACCGGGGGACGTCAGTGACAGGATACTCTCTTTCTATCCTGCCTGTCTCGGAACCCCAAACCGAGAGGTAGTCCTGAATCGGAAGACACCCAAGAGGAAGGATCCTCAACGGAGTCGATTTCTTAGGGCTTGACCCGACCCAGGACTCTCGGAAAACCCGAGTCTCTTTACTTTAGGTTATCCAGGACGATTCATTCATCACTGCCATTACTGGTCAGAAAATATTCTCTATTTAAGTAGACTCAAAGATTTTATGCAAAGTTTATAGATTTGTTAATAAATTCATAATTTCTTATAAAGGTTAATAATTAAGAATTTGGTTGCTTTTTATGATAATCATCATTATAGCTATTTATGAATTTTAGATATTTTTTTAGCAAATAAATCAGTATATTGATAGACAAGGAGAAGCACCCGATGAGATGCTACTGCTACGGAGTTATTTGGTACTGCGATGGCAAGATTCTACATTGGATCCCTCTCTGGTTAGAGCTCATTTTAAATTTGCCTAATTTTTGAGTCAACACATTATGAATTTCTCAATTAACTTTTAAAGGCCAAGACTGAATAACAATATTTTTATTTGAATATGATCGGAAGAAAAAAATAGTTTATTTGTAAAATCATTGATTAAAACTTGTGTTAATGTACTGTATAAAATATCAAAAGAATATAACTAGAAGGAGAGAGTTGACTCAAGCGGCCGACCCTGCTATAAAATGGGAGTAATGAGGTCGAAAGCAGACAGTTGCTTGAGTAGTTAAGCCAATCTATAGTCTATGCTTTGCAATGAGAGCATAGCTGTTAGGAACCTTGTTTTCAATTATGGCTTAGAAATACTTTTTTAGGAGGCAGCGGGTTCCCTGGTGTTTTGCAAGAAGTCTAAAAGGATTAAAACATATTATTGTCTACAAGAACAATATCATGTCGGTCTTTCAGTGATGGGAATTTTTTTCTGAACACACTGTCACTGAGATGTGCTTTAAAGATAATAGACTTTTCACCCTCAACTTCAATACTTCATATTTGTTAGGCCTATAAATATTTTCATTCCCTAACTTGAATATCCTGCGTAGAATATCCATCGAACAGTCACAAATAATATCCAAGATTTCACTGTTTGTTCGTAATTATGTCGGTATAAAGTCCAAGCAATATCAGTAGACCATGTTTGATACAATTCTTCGGAAACTTCCATTTTACAGAATGTGAAGTGTGAAGTAGGAGATGACGAATGAAGAAGTATTGATTTAAAAGCTCAAGATAGAAACCACTGGTGAAATGTAACCGGGGTCCTCAGCGTCAATGGGCGTAGGAGATGATAATGATATATATAATGAATTTTAATTCAAGTCTTTAAAATATAAAGATATTAAAACTGGCCATTTTAATTCATGAAAAGTAACTTCACTAAAATATTCTCTCTTACATAATTTTTTTTTTCTCAGAATCTGAAGTTGTCTAAATTTAGGGGAAATTGCGTAATCGTTTGTACACTAACAAAGATCATATTTGTTACCACTGAAGAAACACAGGAGGAATATAAATGCGGGATTTTAGAATAATGCACAAAAGCAACGAAGTTCCGGCTGATTGTAATGTCAGGTAGGCCTATAATGCAACGCTCTATAGATGCAGAAACTGTAATGTCAGAAAGGCCTACAATTCAACGCTTGAAACCTATAGATGCAGAATCTGTAATGTCAGGTAGGCCTACAATGCAACGCTCAAAATATATTGATGCAGAAGCTGTAATATCACATAGGCCTACAATGCAACGCTTAAAACCTATAGATTCTGAAGCTGTAATGTCAGATAGGCATAGAATTCAACGCTTCAAACATACTGATGCAAAAGCTGTAATGTCAGTTAAGCCTACAATGCAACTCTTAAAAAAATATTGATGTAGAAGCCATGACTGTTTTTCTCTCTTTCCTTTGATGTTTGAATGGTATTTCTTATAGAAATTATTCTTTTCATTATTGACTTTTTTCTTATTTTGAGAAAGAAAGATAAAGAGAACTGTCCTTAGTCAATATATTCTTTTATATTTATGACATTATTCTTTTATATTTATGACATTGAGAGAGAGAGAGAGAGAGAGAGAGAGAGAGAGAGAGAGAGAGAGAGAGAGAGCTTGCCTTCACCTAAATGAAAACTTACTATGCAGCAATTGTAAAATAAGATATTATGCCAAAAGGAGATATGATTATTTTGACTGAGACTAAAAGAAAAATGGCATCTCGTCCGTCCGGGACTTTGACGCCACGATGAAAACCGCCATCACTCATTGACTTTCTTTTATCATAACTTGGGTCATTTTTCGCAGGTCATTGATAAAGCTAAGGTCTTTAGTAAGGTCTACAGATCTTGGTTAAAACTTTTATGTTTGATACAGGAGGATCATCGGTCCCGTGATGGTTGAGGAGGCTCTAGAGGTGGTGCTTTTGCTTTTCTATCCTCACTTAATCTGCTGCAACCCCTGTTGGAAATAATGAAAATAATGACACAAAAAGTGAAAAATCAAAATTGAAATCTCGTCGACGTAGCCTAATCCTTTGTTCAAAAGAGTTGAAAACATTTAAAAGGAAAACATGACGAGGCTTTTATGCTTTGATATCGCTGCATTTGAAGAATAATCTTCAACCGAACGAGGTGGCAAGAAAAGACTCAGTCCTACGATTACGTTGGGCAGTTGATGCTTAACTGAATGTTGTACAAATTCGCTTCTTAAGCCATTTTCTAATCTTTCTTCCTAGTTGTGACGCTCTTCCTTATTTCCTCATCTCTGGCTTTGATGTAACTGATTTTATTCCATAATTAACGTATTTAAATTGTCTACAGATACTTGAAACACTTGGGATTACCTCTGCTCTTTTCTTGTTGCTGCTCCTCTCACTTCGAGCAACTTGCACAGAAGCAAATTATCTCCTCGATTTCAGGGACAAAATTGCTTATACAATTAGTTATACCATATGGAAATAATTAAATCGAATAATAAATATATATTATTTCTGTAAAAGTATAATTCACATTACTTTCGGAATATAATAGAAATATTAATGGTTTTTTAATTAAAAAATCACATAGATATTCAGAATATCGATATATTGTGAAATTATTTTTATGGGTATTGAGCGTGCAGTTTCGCCCAATAGTCAGAATGTCTCAATATTGTATTTCATTTATTTTTGGTATCAACTAATATAATTATCAAAAGAAGCTACGTAACATTTATAGCTTATAACAAATACAGTGGTCTAAGGCCTTTCACCATGACTTCATCTTTTTTTTTTTTTTTCCACCATAAACAACTGTCTTTCTTGATGGAAATTTAAGAGTAATTTTATTATTTCATTTTACCCTGAATTATGCTTTTCCAGCCACTACTTTTTCACGGCCATCTTCTGCAATTATACGACATATCCACTCATATATCTCATTCTCTCCACGTTCCATGATCTTCTGTATTACTTTCTTTGCACAGGTCACAAATTTCATCTCTCCATTACTTCCTGAAATTTGCTTTTATTTAGAGCAGTTTTATCCTTGCTGTCATTTATAGATAGAATTTCTAAAGTTCCTTTATTGGAAGGAAACTTTAATTGTGCTATTTGTTAGAATGTGTGCATGTGGATGGAAGCCTAGATGAAATGAGAGCATAATTATAATCTAGTGGTTCTAACCTTTTCTAATTCTCGACATAGTCGACGCATTCTTATCTTCTTTTTTGTCTGCATCTTTTTCCACTTCTGTGTGGGGTCGATGTTGCTGGCCATCCTCTGCAACTGTTGATCCTAAATACTTGAAATTTTCAACTCTTTTCAATCTCTCTCTTCGTAAACTAACTTCCCCATTCTCCCCATTTTTTTCAATCTCAAATACTCTGTCTTTTTCTTGCTGATCTTCAATCCTCTATTTTCCATTTCTCTTCTCCACTCCAGTTTCTCTTCTACTACATCTTGCCTAGTGCTACACCGCATAACATCATCGGCAAAAAGCATCCATGACCAGATCAAATAGGTAAGGGCTCAATGCAGACCCCTGATGTAGTCCCACTTTTACTGTGAAACTTTCTGTTAGGCCTGTGCTGCTCTTAACATTTGCTTGTGCCCTCTCATACATATCTTGGGTGATTCTTACGTATTTCTCAGGGACTCCCTTTTCTCTCATATATCTCCACAGCTCCTGACGTGGTACTCGATCGTATGCCTTCTCCATGTCCATAAAGACCATATGTAATCCTTTCTGTTTCTCCCAATGTTTTTTTATCATATGCCTCAAAGCAAATATTGCTTCTACAGTCCCTCTTCCAGGCATGAATCCAAATTGTTCCTCATCAATTGTTGTTTCATCTCTGAGTCTCTTCTCAATGATCTTCTCCCATATTTTCATAGTATGGCTTATCAACTTTATGCCTCTGTAGTTTCCACATTCCGGGATGTCTCCCTTCCCCTTACAGATGGGAATGATTAGGCTTCTTCTCCATTCCTCTGGCATCTTTTCCTGATTGAAGATCTTCAGCGTCAGGTCCCACAAGATATCTATGCCTTCTTCTCCAAGATTCTTCCATACCTCTACTGGTATATGATCCGGTCCTACAGCTTTACTATTTTTCACCTTCTTCACTGCTTGTTCTACTTCTCTCTTCTAGTCACTCCTATGGTAACAGCCTCGTTCGGGAGTCCATCTTCAAATACTGTTCTAGGGTTCTCCTCATTCAATAGTCCTTCAAAATAAGTTGCCCACCTTTTTTTAATTTCATTCTCTTCTGCTAGAACTATTCCATTGCTATCTTTTATTTGTCTCATCTGTATCAGGTCTTTAGATGCAGCATCTCGGGCCTTAACAATTCGTAAAATTTTTCTTCTCTCCGGGTATTTCCATATCTTTATAGAATTCATTTAATGTCTCTGCCTTGGCCTTTGCTACTGCTCTTCTTGCTTCTTTCTTTGCCTGTTTATAGTTTTCTTTATCCTGCTCTTTTCCTAATAGATCTGCCTTCTTCTTGGCTTCTTTCTTGGTTTTTACCCATTCTTGCACCTCATCATTCCACCACCACGATTCTCTATTATTTGGGGTCGTCTTCCTGATGACTTTCCAAGTACTTCTTCACCGATCCTTAGAATCACTTTACTATTCTCTGTCCACCATTCTTGTACATCCTCATGTAACCTTACTGCTTCCAGCACTCTTTCCTTAAACAAGACTCAGTTTTTCCTCTTTCAATTTCCACCACTTAATGTTTGGGTCCATTATCGTCTTTTTACTTCTCCTACAATTCCTTAGTCTGCAATCAATTACCACTAACCTGTGTTGCGCTGCTACACTCTCCCCATTTATCACCTTGTAATTTCTAACCTCAGTCAGATGGTCTCTCTTACACAGCAGCAAATCTATTTGGCTCTCCCTGCCACTGCTACTGTAACTAATCAGTCTGTTAATCTTTTTCTCAAAGGTGTTGATCATTGCTAGGTCAAAAGCCACTGGAAAATCAATCACTCTTTCTCCCCCATCATTTCTCTCACCCACAACCCAACCTCCATGCAATCTTTCTATCCCTTCCCTACTAATTACCAAATGGCCATTCAGATCTCCTCTTATAATTTACCCTTTCCCTTGCATGAATTATTCCAAGCTCCTTGTCCATCTCCTCCCAGAATGTATCCTTCTCCTCCTCTGTAGATCCAGTTTGCGGGGCATAGGCACACACCACATTGACTATTGTTGCTCCCAGTCCCAGCTTTAAACTCATAATTCTGTCATTTTTCCTATTCACCCCAATCAAACTTTCCTTCAAATCTTTCGATAATATTCCTACACCATTTCTTCCTTCCATATTTGCTCCACTGTAATAAAATTTACAGCTTTCACTTATTTCTCTTGCCTTATTTCCTTTCCACCCTGTCTCCTGCACACAGCACTCCAATCTTCCTTCTCTCCATAAGGTCAACCAGCTCTCGCCCTTTTCCAATCATTGTCCCCACATTCAGAGTTGCTACTCTCATCCTCTCCTCAGATATTTTCCTGTGAGCTTGCCTCTTTAACCCATCCTGCCCATGACTGGGTAGCCCTTGCTGATTATTTTGAGGGATCAGGCGAGGTCCCAACGCTTCGCCTACGGGGAACGCCCTAGCATTAATTTTATTATAACAATTTTCACTGGCCATATTGGTTTTGGCTAATTTTTCATGGCCGGATGCCTTTCCTGCCGCCAACCCTCCCCATTTACCCGGGCTTGGGATCGGCACCAAGTTGAGGCTGGGTTGCCCCCCCTCAGTGGCTGGGTTAAAAATTATTGATAAAAGTTACGTTTTGTGCATAGCCTAAAACAATTATAGTGGTCTTAAACCTTTTTCCAAGACTTCATTGCGTTCTTTGACCACAAACAACTGTCTTTCTTGATGAAAGTTTAAGAGTAATTCTATTGTTCCATTTTACCCCGAATTCGGTTGTGATGAAATTAGTTATGGCAACCTAATATGCTTTTCCCACAATTCCCTCGTTTCATGGCCGTCTTCTGAACTTGTACATCATATCCACTTTTGTAACTCGTTCTCTCCACGTTCCAAAATGTTCTGTATTACTTTCTTCGCACAGGTCACAAACATCATCGCTGCAAGTTTATTGTGAGCATGTTTACCCATGCTCTCATTGTTAGAGATAAATTTGAAAGTACAATATTGGAAAGAAACTTGGGTTGGGCTATTTGTCAGAAGGGCGCATGTTGATGGAAGCCTAGATGAAATGAGAGCATGCAATCCAGTGGTTCTAGCCTTTACTAGTTCTTGACAAAGTCTATATATATATATATATATATATATATATATATATATATATATATATATATATATATATATATATACAGTCAAGCAATGGATCGCTTGACATTAATACCAGAATGAATAAATAACTTAGATTCACATATTATATATATACATATATATATATATATATAATATATATATATATATATATATATATATATATATATGTGTGTATATGTAAATATATATATATATATATATATATATATATATATATATATATATATATATGTATATATATACAATGTTTGCCTAAGAATATTATACCTAGAAAATAATGACGTCTTTTACAAGATAAAATTTTTTCTATCATTATCTATTACTTGGTTCATTAATGCCTTTAGGAAGTTTCGTCCTTTGAGATTTACTTAGGATTTCGTTAGACCCAACTTGTGAAGGTTTAAATGCTCAGTTTGCCCCTCCTCGCCTTACTGTTATATGTGACTTGAAGTTCGAAATTCTGATTTTATAATTCTTATTAAGTCTATAGGCCTAGAAATCGAATAAAGTAAGTACTGTATACTACACAGAGACTGTGGAGAAATTTCACAAATCTTACTTAATGGCCAGATAGACACCCTTTGTAAGTTACAAGATTTGATGCAAAGATTTATTGTTGCTACCTGACGTATCCCCATGCCCTAGTATGTTATAAAGCCATGACTACAGAGCATTATTATTATTATTATTATTATTATTATTATTATTATTATTATTATTATTATTATTATTATTATTATTATTGTAGAATCAGCACATTATAGCTGTGGGTTGATTTGTCTGACAGTATTATAGACTTCCGTTCGTAAAGTAAAATTAAATAGAGGTTCAATTAATTATAGTTTTAATAGCAAATATAACCCACCACCTGGCTTATTTACTTATTTATTTATCATTATTTTTTCTCCCTGATTAACCCCAAGAGAGATTAGACCTATACTGTATAGGCAACGTTGACTATAACCTGAAATTTGGCTTGTAATGATTTATTGCAAGTTTCGAAACCACGACTCTATCTAACAATTGTGTTATACACAAAGCGACATAAGCAAAATTAAATAATAACTTTGAATTCATAACCCAAATGGATAAATTGTTATCAGTAGACAACAGGACTAAGCTTAAATTATTTTCCCTCCTGAAGGCCTCTTTCCCACTCAGTTCCAGGAGTCACGGTCTTCAGAGGGATTCGGGCTACATTAATGTATTTTTTTTTTCCTGAAATATTATTGTAGCACGATTGTTTCAACGATCTAATATCTTTTCCATGATAAAATTTTTCATAACAGTTCACCAACTTTGTTCCATACATACACATGTTTACAAAGTGAAATATAAGATTTATTACTAAGTGACGAGTTATGGTCAACGCTTGTCCAATGCAAAAATAAATAAGTATCAACAGTGTGGCTACATACTGGACTACTATGCTAGTAGAGGAAGAGAAGAAGGAAAAGGATAAGAAAGAGTTAAAGATGAAAAGAAGGAGAGAGAGAGAGAGAGAGAGAGAGAGAGAGAGAGAGATTTCAACACCAGACCAAAGAAAGCCTGTTGCTGTTTTGCTGGATAACCGGGGGACGTCAGTGACAGGATACTCTCTTGCTATCCTGCCTGTCTCGGAACCCCAAACCGAGAGGTAGTCCTGAATCGGAAGACACCCAAGAGGAAGGATCCTCAACGGAGTCTATTTCTTAGGGCTTGACCCGACCCAGGACTCTCGGAAAACCCGAGTCTCTTTACTTTAGGTTATCCAGGACGATTCATTCATCACTGCCATTACTGGTCGGAAAATATTCTCCATTTAAGTAGGCTCAAAGATTTTATGCAATGTTTATAGATTTGTTGATAAATTCATAATTTCTTATAAAGGTTAATAATTAAGAATTTATTTGCCTTTAATGATAATCATCATTATAGCTATTTATGAATTTTAGATATTTTTTAGCAAATAAATCAGTATTTTGATAGACAAGGAGAAGCACCCGATGAGATGCTACTGCTACGGAGTTATTTGGTACTGCGATGGCAAGATTCTACATTGGATCCCTCTCTGGTTAGAGCTCATTTTAAGTTTGCCTAATTTTTGAGTCAACACATTATGAATCTCTCGATTAACTTTTAAAGGCCAAGACTGAATAACAATATTTTTATTTGAATATGATCGGAAGAAAAAATGGTTTATTTGTAAAATCATTGATTAATACTTGTGTTAATGTACTGTATAAAATACCAAAAGAATATAACTAGAAGGAGAGAGTTGACTCAAGCGGTTGACCCTGCTATACAATGGGAGTAATGAGGTCGAAAGCAGACAGTAGCTTGAGTAGTTAAGCCAATCTTTAGTCTATGCTTTGCAATGAGAGCATAGCTGTTAGGAACCTTGTTTTCAATTATGGCTTTGAAATACTTTTATTAGGAGGCAGCGGGTTCTCTGGTGTTTTGCAAGAAGTCTAAAAGGATTAAAACATAATATTATCTACAAGAACAATATCATGTCGGTCTTTCAGTGATGGGAAATTTTGTCTGAACACTGTGTGGGCACTGTGATGGCAAAATAGTACTATATCAGATTCTTCTCTGGTTAAAGCTAATTTTTCCTTTGCTTAACTTTCGAGTCAACATAATATGAATCTCTCTATTAACTTTTAAAGGACAAAATTGAATAATACTATTTTATTTTGATATGATTTCAAATGAATAGTTTATTTATAAAATCATTTATTAAAATTTTGTGTTTAGGTCCTGTACAAAAGAGGAAAATAATATAAATAGATGGAGAGAGTTAACTCGAGCGGCCGACCCTGTTATACAATGGGAATAATGTGGTTGAAAGATGCAGACAGTTACTTGAATAGCTAAATCCATCTATAGTTGATCCTTTGTAATGAGAGCATAGCTGTTAGGAACCTGGTTTTCAATTACGGCTCAGCAATAGCTTATTAGGAAGCAGCGGGTTCTCTGGTGTGTTGCAATAAGTATATAACGATTAAAAAATGTTATCTACAAATACAATATGAAGTACATCTTTCAGGGGTCGGAAATTTATTCTGAACACTGTGTCACTGAGATGTGCTTTAAAGATAATAGACTTTTCACCCTCAACTTCAATACTTCATATTTGTTAGGCCTATAAATATTTTCATTCCCTAACTTGAATATTCAGTGTAGAATATCCATCGAACAGTCACAAATAATATCCAAGATTTCACTATAACTGTTTGTTCGTAGTTATGTCTGTCTAAAGTCCAAACAATATCAGTAGACCATGTTTAATACAACTCTTTGGAAACTTCCATTTCACAGAATGTGAAGTATGAAGTAAGAGACGATGAATGGAGAAATATTGATTTTAGCGTTTAAGATAGAGACGACTGGGGAAATGTAACCGGTTCCTTAGCATCAAAGGGCTGAGGAGATGATGATGATATATACAATGAATTTTAGTTCAAACTCTTCAAAATATAAATATATTGAAACTGGTCATTTTAATTCATGAAAAGTAACTTCACTAAAATAGTTCTCTTAATTTTTTTTTCTCAGAATCTGAAGTTGTCTAAATTAAGGGGAAATTGCGTAATCGTTTGTACACTAAAAATAGATCTTATTTGCTGCTGCTGAAGAAACGCAGGAGGAATATAAATGCGGGATTTTAGAATACTGCACAAAAGCAACGATGTTCCAGCTGATATTAATGTCAGGTAGGCCTACAATGCAATTCTAAAAACATATAGATGCAGAAGCTGTAATGTCAGATAGGTCTACAATGCAACGCTTAAAACCAATAGATGCAGAAGCTATAATGTCAGATAGGCCTACAATGCAACGCTTAAAACATTGATACAGAAGTTGTAATGTCAGATAGGCCATAATACAACTCTAAAAACATATAGATGCAGAAGCTGTTAAGTCAGATAGGCCTACAATGCAACGCTTAAAATATATTGATCTAGAAGCTGTAATGTCATTATATATATATATATATATATATATATATATATATATATATATATAGTGTGTGTGTGTGTGTGTGTGCGGGACGTATTTCTTTTTATATTGGTGACCGAGAAGAGTATTTTATTTTGAGAACAGCAACAGAGCTGAACCCAGATTCACTAACTATACTTTAAAGGCTCTCTCTTTGTCCTCTACAGCAGGGGAACCCTACTCTTTTCAGGACCTTCATAGTAATTTTATCATGTCTATTCCAAGGCATTCAGCATTTCACACTGCATATTGCATTGTTGATATTTTGAATATTGTCAATATAAGACATTCATTCTTTAATATTGTTTAAGCCTGATAATTTTCCTTAATGAGGTACACCCCTTGTTTTTCTTGATTCGAAGTGTCCAAGGGGGTTTATCAAAAGAGCAATCCTAAGGAGAATGATTGCTAGTTTTGGTGCTAGTTTCCGGAAATGATAGATTGTTATAGTTATTCTGATCCACTATAACTCTCCTGTATATGTTAATATTGAATGAATAATTTTATTTTTAATGTTTTAGATGTAAATTAAAGATTAGAATAAGGATGATCACATCAATAGGTTATCTTGAGTTATATTTCTCAACTGTTTAGATAGATACAAATGGTCATTTACTTGTTTACGGAAAGATAGGAAACCAGACATTTAAAACTCTGCGGATATTACACATACCAATAAACCAATAATTCTCTGATAAGTTAAGTTTCAAATGAACATTTCATAAACTGTTTCACTCCAAGCGGTAAGGATTACGTTGCCAACGTCATCATCTTAAGGTGGAGATACTGAAACTCCATTACTATGGTCAGCAAATAATGTTTATAGATAGGACAAGGATATCTTTATTAAGAAAAACAGTAACATACCTGAAAGCAGTTAAGTAAAAATTATTAGGAATCCATATTATTATTATTATTATTATTATTATTATTATTATTATTATTATTATTAGATAGGCTATAACCCTAGTTGGAAAAGCTAGATGCTAAGAGCCCAAGGTCTCCAACAGGAAAAAATAGCCTAGTGAGGAAAGGAAATAAGGAAGTAAATAAATGATGAGAACGAATTAACAATAAATCATTCTGCAAAAAGTAGAATGTTTTGACGGTCTGCAATCTAATCATTTCTATATATACCAAAGATATTAACCATAAATGTTCTGTTTAAAGAAATAGTTTAGCTTACAAAAAGTAAGGCTTAGAAAATCAGTGATAAAAGAACTACTATTCTGGAACTACTTTTGAATAATAGAAGAGGAAAAGTGCTATCGGGGCCATCAAACAAAAGGCGCCAGATTTCCAAGGCCTAAGGACCACTTTCATCAAGATTTTCATAAAAATCTTACCACTAATCAAACCTGAAAAACAGTCTGATCTAAGAGACTAAGAGATTTCTGACCTTACTTGCGGTCGTAATTCAAATTATGAACCGATTCCTAAATGGATTCTCATCCTTAAAGAAAAGACATATAGAACAAGGAAATAACAGTACTTTAACCATGGTGATAACAATAGTTTTCGTTTTATCATGCCCATAGAGTGTCGATTAAAAGATAACAGAGAAAAATAAAAGGTTTCCAAAGATAAAATCCGTTTTATATATATTGATATATTTAATGTTATCTGAAGTGGAGGGAGCATAATACAGGTTTCATAAACTGGACCTCCCAAGTATTTAAGTCCCCTCATTTCGTGATGGTAGATCTATACGTATAACTTTTGAATATCCATATATATATATATATATATATATATATATATATATATATATATATGTATGTATGTATATATTTATATATATATGTATGTATGTATAAATTTATATATATATATGTATGTATATATATATATATATATATATATATATATAATATATTACATATGTATACATATATATATGTAGGTTTTTTCATCACAAATGAGTTGTTATAAAAAGTTAAAAGGAGGAAAAGATACT
>NC_090728.1:42346018-42361018 GCF_036898095.1 Palaemon carinicauda
GTGAAGCAATTTTTTTCGTTCAGAGCAACGATGCTATGTAAAGAAATTTGAGAGAGAGAGAGAGAGAGAGAGAGAGAGAGAGAGAGAGAGAGATGAGGAGAGAGAGAGAGAGAGAGGAGAGAGAGAGAGAGAGAGAGAGAGAGAGAGAGAGAACTTTATTGCATTGTGAAGCAATTTTTTCCTTGTTCATATCAACGATGCTTTAATAAATTTGTGAGAGAGAGAGAGAGAGAGAGAGAAGAGAGGAGAGAGAGAGAGAGATGAGAGAGAGAGAGAGAGAGAGAGAACTTTATTGCATTGTGAAGCAATTTTTTCTCGTTCATATCAACGAGGATTTAATAAATAGAGAGAGAGAGAGAGAGAGAGAGAGAGAGAGAGAGAGAGAGAGAGAGAGAGAGAGAGAGAGAGAGAGAGATAACTTTATAGCATTGTGAAGCATTTTTTTTCTCGTTCATATCAACGATGTTATGTAAAGCAATTTGAGAGAGAGAGAGAGAGAGAGAGAGAGAGAGAGAGAGGAGAGAGAGAGAGAGAGAGAGAGAGAGAGAGGAGACCAAGTTGGAAAAAGAGAGAAAGAGAAAGAGAAATTTATGAATGGACTGACTAAACAAACGATCACAGCACATGTTAGAGAGAGAGAGAGAGAGAGAGAGAGAGAGAGAGAGAGAGAGAGAGAGAGAGAGAGAGAGAGAGAGGGAACAAACAAGTTGAAAGACAGACTGAAAGCCATTTATGGCTTTGAAAGACTGGAATGTGAAAAATGAGAGGGAGTTATATGAAGGGAAGTGATGGGATTGACACCGAGACAGCAGAACTCTGATAAAGAAGATGGATAACTTAATGTAATTGTTTACTAAAACCGGTTTCCTTTCATATCGGGTTTTAAAGAATAATAATAAAAAAAAATTATTGACGCAAATATGCACGAACACCATGACAGAGTCTTTTTAATGATTTCCTTTTTAATGTTTGTTTTTTTATACACAAGCACACAGACACACACACACACACACACATATATATATATATATATATATATATATATATATATATATATATATATATATATATAGTGTGTGTGTGTTTGGCTTTTGATACGCGCATATATTATATATATATATATATATATATATATATATATATATATAATCTATGTATATATATGTATATATATATATATATATATATATATATATATATATATACTGTATATATATATATATATATATATATATATATATATATATTGTATGTGCGTGTTTGTCTTTTGATACACGCATACACACACACACACACACACATATATATATATATATATATATATATATATATATATATATATTTATATATATATATACAAGGATATAAATATAACATATATATACATACAGGATATATGGTATATTTATGTAAATATACACTTATATATATGTGCGTGGATATGCTCCCTACGCAGTAAAACGTCAATGAGTATAACAGGTATGTATATATGAATATACTGTATATGTATGTTTGTGCGTGTGTGTTTAAAACTTGAGCAATTGGAATTAGTAGGAAATCAGTGGGGATTTGTATTTGATAACTGAATATGGGTGAAAATATTAACGATGGAGTTAAGTTTCATCCACGAGAGAGAGAGAGAGAGAGAGAGAAGAGAGAGAGAGAAGAGAGAGAGAGAGAGAGAGCACCAAAGTTAAGACATTCCCTGCGTACTCGAAAAAAAATATTTTCAGTCCATAATCTAAATCAATTTTTTTTTTTTTTTTTTTTTTTTTTTTTTTTTTTTTTTTTGCCTGTGTAAGGTAATTAGTACAGGCTGGTTACTATCAACCGATATTATTGGCTGGAAGGTGTCGCCAGGGGTATTCAAGCCACGTGCGGAATGTTAAGTTGGACTATTGACCGTTAAATCTGCCATAGAGAGGTGAAACTTGTGTTTATTTGTTTCCCAGGACTTTCTTTTGAAACTTTTATATATTCATAAGGATTTTTATACTGTGATAACAGTTTAAAGAGTCAATTTACTTTTTTTTTATCGAACATTTAAAATTTAAATGTCCATTTCTCTGTTAAATTTCTCTCAAGTATTAAACGCTTATTCAGAATATTATTTTTGAAAGTTTAAGAAAATAAAAGAATCTTTATTCAGAAAATATTATTTTTGAAAGTTTAAGAAAATAATAAATGAAAATATTTTTGTTTGTCCTAAAAAACTGAAAAGAAGTATTTTAAAAAATCAATTGTTTATAAATTTTTGCTTGGTTATAGATATTTTGTTTTGCAATTTTTTTCATTCAAGTTATTCCTTTCATTTCACGTGGTTAACATTCAGACAAAAATAGTTAGTTCCTATTTATTATAAATATGTGACCACTTCATTTCGGACCAAACTACTACCTGAACGGACCTACTCTCAAAGGGCTATGTTGAGAAAAGGATGACTGATGGCACTACCATTTGAAACCATTTCTATCATCCGCCTTAATGGAGAGAATTGAGGTACCAGCGTATAGTAACTTCATCAGGAATTATTGCTCTTGAGAAAGCAATAATGTCGAATCACCAGAGGCTGATCTGCCCCAATCACTGTGGTTAAGCCATTTTCAGCGTATGACTTAGCATAATCGTATTTTCGAGTGCGCTGGAGAAAGAAAAGAAATATTAATTTAGTTGTGCGCGAGGATAAATAAGGACTAAGGCAGTTTACGACTGGAATCATCCCGGGTTAAGCGTTTGTTTAGGGGGAACCGTTCTCTGCGTGCGTTATTAATCTGTCCATGAAATTGCAAATCCAACTTATTTTCGCAAGGGGGAAAAAAGTAACTGCTTTACTCGTGGGCATGGCTCGGTCCTCTGGGCACAGATGACCCTCTTGATCACCGCTAATCCAATCATTTCGTTGGAATTAGCTCCAGGTGATTCGAGATTAATCATGTCGAAGAACCCTTGCAGGGCTTTCCAAGGTCTAATGGTAGCGTTCTATGTCGTAAATAAAGCTCTTGCTTCGAAAGTGCCTTATTGGATCTAAGTGATGAAAGCCACTCTTGTTTCAATATTATTTTTATATATGTGATATTTTTTTTCTTTTTAATTCCTCTTAAGGAATAGCTATGTAACCCCCATTGCTTTTTCAATGATTTGGGATTAAGAGTTTATTTTAATCTATATATCTCTTCTATATATCTATCGATCTACTTGTATATATATATGTATATATATATATATATATATATATATATATATGTATTTATGTATATAGAAATATTTATAGATAGATAGATAGAGAGGCAGACAGACATACATAATGAGATATATATGTGTACTACATACATGTACCTATGTATTTCTATGCATATATATATATATATATATATATATATATATATATATATATATATATATATATATGTATATATGTGTATGTATATTATCTATGGAAATATATTTATATACGTTTATAATGTATATACTGTATATATGAATATGCATATATCTTTGTATAGTATATATTTGCACATATACGTATATGTATTTCTTCTAACTGTAATCTAACAGTTTAAGATGTTTCTTAAAAAGGCCCATGAAAGAAACTCAGGAAAGTAAATTAATCACTACATATCAGCCAATACACACTGACCCTCTTCTTGGGGTAAAAAAAAGAAAAAAAAAACCGAGAAGAGGACCAATGTGTATTGGCTGAAATATAGTGAATAATTTGATTTCGTTAGTGTTTTTATGGGCCCTTTTAAGAAACACATGCGTTTATCTATATATATGTGTATATATTTGTATGTATATTTGTTATTTGTTTATATATATAAATATGTATATGTATAATATATATATATATATATATATATATATATATATATATATATATATAGTGTATATATATATACACATATATACTATATATATACTATTTATATATACATATATATACAGTATATATATATATACATATATATATATATATATATATATATATATATATATGTATACTATAGATATACTGTATATGTATATATATGTATATGCATATATACACACACACACACACACATATATATATATATATATATATATATATATATATCGTTCATTTTCTCTTTAATCATACATTTATATCGAATTCTCGTTCTGCGAGCTGTGGTTGTTTCCTCCTCTGAATAGGACGGAGATTATAGCAGCTTAGAGCATAATTAGAACAGTCCATACTCCTCGATTAAATGTGCGCTTAGTTCCTCTATCCATAGGCAACGCAGATGAACCCTCAAAGAAGTATAATTTTCTCGCAAATCTCTAGTGTCTGAGCCAATTTACATAGCGGATGGCCTAAATTGAAACCATTATGCGACCTAAAAGCCTTTTTTGACGTCAGGCATTAGCAGCCTACCTGTTTCAGCTATGGGCAGCAAGATCATGATCATAAATCAATGTCAGCAGATGTCTTCTGGAAAAGAATGTGGGGGGGACGGGGTGGGGTTTGTATTGTTGGGGGGGGGGGGGCAGGTTGGGAGGGGTGATATAGAGAGATGATATAAGCTGGAACGGGGAAGAGAAGAGGAAGAGAAATTGAGTTTTGATGGTAAAGCAAAATGAAATTGAAAAATCACTCCGCATCAAAGTTGAGAGAGAGAGAGAGAGAGAGAGAGAGAGAGAGAGAGAGAGAGAGAGAGAATGGGTATGCAAGAAAATAGAAGAGGTGAAATACTTTAGAATAAAATGGCTTAGCAAACAGAGTATCTCCTTTTTATATCATCTATGATACAGAAGATGATAGACAATCAAAAGAAACTAAGTTATGTAGGAATAAAGGGATAGGAAAGGGGGATGGGAAGAATTAGGAAAAAAAAGCAGTAATAAACGAAATTAAATGGCAAGCTTAAGAAAGGAAAAAAAAACACCCTTGACATTCACTATACCTCTTCAAACGTATAAAAGAAAGTTCTCATTAAACTGGTCTTGACCACAAGATGGCGCACATTTGGTAACAAAAGAAGAACAACCTTAGTTAAGTCACTTGCAGAGTAAAAAAAATCTTTAGATCCTGCGGCTGATGTAGTTGAATTAAAAGTGTTTTATCTCTTGACGAGCCTTTCGGTGTAGAGCGGAATGCTTAAGATAACTGAGAGGGATTCTCTGAATGATTGTTAATGAGCTGTTTTGAACTTTGAAACTTGAAACTAGTCTACCTACAAGACGTTCTCTCTCTCTCTCTCTCTCTCTCTCTCTCTCTCTCTCTCTCTCTCTCTCTCTCTCTCTCTGAGAATACTGTAACTGACAACTTCGTGAAGTACTAGCAAGCATTATGATTATGAAAACTCTCTCTCTCTCTCTCTCTCTCTCTCTCTCTCTCTCTCTCTCTCTCTCTCTCTCTCTCTCTCTCTCTCTCTCTCAGAATACTGTAACTGACAACTTCGTGAAGTACTAGCAAGCATTATGATTATGGAAACTCTCTCTCTCTCTCTCTCTCTCTCTCTCTCTCTCTCTCTCTCTCTCTCTCTCTCTCTCTCTCTCTCTCTCTCTCTCTCTCTTTCGTTTCGTATTTTTCTAGAATGCTGCAATTGACAAATTAGTGCATTAATAGCAAGAATTATGATGATGAAAAACGCCTGGTTGAGTGAAATAGTCTAAATTTTTACAAATATGTTTTTTTTAAGTAATATTTGATTAGGTAACATAAGTTTCAAAATGTATTTATTAATTGTTAGAAATAAATGAATAAATGCGTTTTCATATATTTGTACAATAAAATGTACATTCAGAAGTCATTAACTGTAGTCGTACACGTGATGTTCATTTAATTTGAGAGAATGGTCAGTTATCCATATAGGCATTTGCATATAAATGCATATGCATATGTGTTTGCGGCTTTTTTTATAATTTATTCATATACTCATTTCATATTTAAAACGAAAACCTTTCTATTCGTAGGTAATGGTTCAAATCATATTTCATCCGTCCAATATTTTATACAAAACCTTTTGAACATAGTTATAATTGAAAGACCAATGGGAAGAATAATGGAAAGAATAATGAATGATAGGAATAACACAAAGAGACAGAAAAAGAACAACATGGTTACCAGAGCAAATTAACATAGAGCATATTCTAACAACATGTTAGAAAAAGAAATGGACGTGGTAGAACATATAGTGAGAACGTCAGGTAATAGATGAACATTAAGATTAATAGAACAGGTCCCTAGAAATTACAAAAGAAGCAAGGGAAGGAAGAGAAGACAATGGACTGACGAACTAAAAATAAAATCAGTCTGTCGTAGAAGAACAATAAACAAACGCGTTTGGGAGAACATATCTGAGGCTTTTGTTAAGCAGAGGAGTAGTAACGGATAATAATGACGATGTTGATATTTCATACAAAGGTGGAATTGAATTTACTTCTTAATAAGAAGCCACAGGGATCACGGAATTCTGTCTCTTTCGTATTGAATTTCGTCGATGGCATTTGTTTACTTCAGTTTCAGGTAAGATTTTCCGTTGGTTTGAAGACGAGGAGATACCCAATAGGGATTTAGAGAAGGCCAGAGGGAAATCAGCGGATGGAAGAGGCTCCGCAGCTTCTCCTTTTGGAAATTTTAATCCTGTGTAAGAAGCTCGCCTTCCCTATTCTGTTTTGACTCTGACTAGATTTAATGATGATCTCTTCGGGTTGTTTTGTTCGTGTTGTGATTTCGTGTTATTTTTGTGTTTATTTTGAATGTTCTTTAATTTTTGCTTATAAATTTGTTTGGTGTTTTTCTTACCGTACATGTGATTTCATGAGATATTTTTTTTTATTTACTTTGAATACTCTTTAATGTTTACTCATGAATTAGTTTAGTGTGTTTTAGATTGTTCATGTTGTGATTTCATGAGTTATTTTTATTTCTAATTTGAATGCTATTTAATGTTTGCTTATAAATTTATTTGTTTATTTTTTCAGAGCTGACCTCGTCTTGAAACTCTTATCCGGATAAGGTAAGTAGAACATTGATTGTAAACTGTCCTGATTTTAAGTTGGTTTAGCCCATTTATTAATAATTCGCGTGTACTCGAATTTCCATTTTTTTTCGGAAGGATGTATCACCTAAGAATAACGGTTCAGGTATAACCATAAAATGTTTTTATCAGTCTAGCACCTCCTGAACTTCCTTTACTTTCATCTTTGCGTCAGTTTGTCGTATTGTTTATTAATCCCGACATTTACTTCAAGAAAGGCCAAATTTTGTTATTTACGTTGTATCTTTTTAAGAAAACATTGGGTCATGATTTAACGAGATTTTTTTCCTATTTCGTCGTTTATATTTCATAGTTTTGCATTAGTAGTATTTTTCGTAAAAATTTTCAAGTTGATATTGTTATTTTCTTCTGTAGGCCTACTCATAAACGATAAAGAAAAACTATAAGTTGATGCTGTCTTTTTACAAAATCAATGAATGATAGAAAATAATTCCAGCTAATTTTGGTAATACGATGAATTTCGGAAGGCGTTTCATATATATATATATATATATATATATATATATATATATATATATATACATATATATATATATATATATATATATATATATATATATATATATATGTATGTATATATATATATATATATATATATATGTATGTATATATATTTATATATATATATATATATATATATATATATATATATATATATATGTATGTATATATATACATATATATATATATATATATATATATATATATATATATATATACATATATATATATATATATATATATATATATATGTATGTATATATATATATATATACATATATATATATATATATATACATATATATATATATATATATATATATATATATATATATATATGAAAATTTAGTTCCTTTCTTGTCTATGAGGAAGCATTAATTAAAGATGAAACATAAATTTATGAAAAATCTTCCCACCGTCAATTTGAATATCTATTTCGTCTTTAATATGTTGATAAGTTAATACAGATTGTAAGAAAAACTTACTAGAATCTTCTTTATAAATATTTAATATTTTTATGTAAACTAAAGATGAAAATACTGTATCTTGCAAACAATTCATTGGAAATATTACAAAAGTTCATTTCAACTTGATTGAAGTCTAGCGTCAGGAAACATTCTAAACATAGCGACACAAAACCAGTTGACAAATTCACAAGTTCTTACTTTACTTATCAGCGTGACATACCCACCACCTTGGTATTTCTTAATTGCTTTAGAAGCCAACCCACTCGTTCATCAACAGAGAGAGAGAGAGAGAGAGAGAGAGAGAGAGAGAGAGAGAGAGAGAGAGAGAGAGAGTTACAGTTACAAGGAGTTACAAGGGTTTTGTAGGTCCCTAAGACTTTTTTTTATTCCATCCGAGGAAACTCCATTTGCTTCAGGGTAGAACGAATTATTTTTTTTTTATAAAGTTTTTATAATCTTGTCTAACTTATTCTTGAATTTGTGTACTGCATTACTGTTCACTACATCCGCTGGAAGCCTGTTCCATGTTTGAGAGAGAGAGAGAGAGAGAGAGAGAGAGAGAGAGAGAGAGAGAGAGAGAGATAAAAAATTTAGACATGCTATATACTTTCCCTCCCTTTCAAATACTTTTGACTCTCAGAATTAATTTGGATTCAGAAGTTTTGTGGACAAAGTCACTCAAATCAAGAGACAAAGGGATTTATTATGTAAGCAAACGACTGACCCCTTTTGGAAACAACGTTCAGACTTCACAAATTGCAATGGTGACACACCAGAGGGTCGGAATGTTTATGAATAAGGAAGGGGAGCCCAGACAGCAATCTGATAAATGGCCTGGAAAATATGACTATCAAAATGGCACAAAAGGCAGGGTTCGAGAGAAATCACTGTGGTTTAGTAATTCATCAAACCACTGACGTAATTTACGTATGATGTTTTATGAAAATAGTTATAATATATACGCCTTTTATGAATATATTGTTTCCTATTCAGGTTCAGTGCTCACTGTCTGTCAGTAAAGGGCGCTGACTGCCTCTCAGTAATATCTATCAGTAAAGGGCGCTAACTCCCTCTCAGTACTGTCTATCAGTAAAGGGCGCTGACTGCCTCTCAGTACCGTCCATCAGTAAAGGCCTCTGACTGTCTCTCAGTACTGTCTATCAGTAAAGGGCGCTGACTGCCTCTCAGTACCGTCCATCAGTAAAGGCCTCTGACTATCTCTCAGTACTGTCTATTAGTAAAGGGCGCTGACTGCCTCTCAGTACCGTCCATCAGTAAAGGCTTCTGACTGCCTCGCAGTACTTTCTTTCAGTAAAGGGCGCTGACTGCCTTTCAGTAATGTCTATCAGTAAAGGGCGCTGACTGCCCCTCAGTAATATCTTTTAGTAAGGGTGCCGACTGCCTCTCAGTTCTGTCTATCAGTAAAGGGCACTGACTGCCTCTCAGTACCAGCTATCAAAAATGCCGCTGACTGCCTCTCAGTACTGTATCAGTGAAGGGCGCTGACTGCCTCTCAGTACTGTATCAGTGAAGGACGCTGACTGCCTCTCAGTACTGTATCAGTGAAGAGCGCTGACTACCTCTTAGTGCTGTATCAGTGAAGGGCGCTGACGGTCTCTCAGTACTGTTTATCAGTAAAGGCCGCTGATCTGTCTATCAGTAAAGGGCCCTGACTGTCTCTCAATATTGTCTATCAGTAAACGGCACTGGCGGTGTCTCAGTGCTGCCTATCAGTAAAGAGTGCTGACTGCCTCTCAGTACTGTTTGTCAGTAAAGGGTGCTGACTGCATCTCAGTACTGTGTATTAGCAAAGGGTGCTAACTGCCTTTCAATACTGTCTTAGTAAAGGCCGCTGACTGCCTCTCAGTACTGTCCTAGTAAAGGGCGCTGACTGCCTTTCAGTACTGTCTCAGTAAAGGACGCTGACTGCCTCTTAGTACTGTCTCAGTAAAGGGCCCTGACTGCCTCTCAATACCATCTGTCAGTAAAGGGCGCTAACTGCCTCTCAGTAAAGGGCGCTGACTGCCTCTCAGTAATGTCTATCAGTAAAGGTAGCTGACTGCCTCTTGAGTAAAGAGTCCTGCGTCCTTGAATCTTCGCATGCGCACATCGAGTGGTCTGCCTTGCTTTCAGATTTTGGAGAATCCGGTGATATTTGGATGTAATTCCTCTCATTTGAGATGCAGTGTGCTTCTCGGCAATTTGGAAATTACTAGTGAAGTGATGTATAACGCCATTACCTCTTGGCGCTGCGGATCTCTGCTGGGTCCAGTTTGTTTGTCTGTATTTGTTTTGTCGGTTATTACTCTCTCTCTCTCTCTCTCTCTCTCTCTCTCTCTCTCTCTCTCTCTCTCTCTCTCTCTCTCTCTCTTTGATGAAACTTTTCCTAAAATCATGCAAAGTGACACACGTTTTTATTGAGAGAAAATTAGATATTTCAGCAATCCCTCCAAGCGTAAAACATTATTGTAAATTAATATTCCATATTTAACTTATCGAAAAATGTGAAATTTAACAATTTCTCTCTCTCTCTCTCTCTCTCTCTCTCCTCTCTCTCTCTCTCTCTCTCTCTCTCTCTCTCTCTCTCTCTCTCTCTCTCTCAGTAGAATTACTTCAATTGTTTTTAATGGCTTTTTGATTAAAATTATAGAAAATGTGCCCTCACGAATGGTAAAAAGTATTAGATCCGGGTTTGTGTAAGGAACCTTTTGTATTTATGAATTTGGGCTATATAGCCTGGCGCTATGCCCTCAAGTGCAGTTACAAATTTTAGGAAAAGTTAGAATAGTGGAAAGCAAAAAGGAATAATTGCCTACAGTGAAACGCGTGAGGTGAACTGGCGGCACTACCTCTGACACAGCTTTTGGGTGTTTGTGTCTGTTATGGTTGCTCTCAGCCTAAGCAGAGGCTTATGGTTTCTGAATTCTCATTTCTATCAAATTAGGCAATTATAAAGGTTGATAGAAAATGGTTATTGTTATGCTTTTAATTCGATTACTTGATTGTACCGTAGAAAATTGACTAGCTTATTTCTGGATAATTTTAATTTTTTAAATCAGTTTTATAATTTATCCATATGATAATTATCATTTGCTAGCAACGGTTTTTTAAGGACAGTTTTGTATAATTATACGTGACAATAGTATTAGCAAGAGCTAAATCGTTTTTCCAAAAGTGGTTTAGTTACGTAAGTCAAATTTGAGGATCAAGGTGAACGGTCTATAATTGTAAACTAGTAATAAAATTTCATAGCTATAAAAAAATTCTATTATGGAAACGCACAACCCATTTTTCAGGAAGCAAGTATCTCTCAATATATATTTACATTTATAAATAAGTACAGTACTGTTTTATTTCGTTCCTGAAGAGAGAGAATAAATACATAATAAAATATCAGTAAACAAACATTGATATATTTTCCAAATGATTTTTTAACATAACACTAATCAAGATGAACAAAAACATTTAAAATCAATAATATAGTTTTTCGAATTACGTTAGTATTCGGATTTTACTTTGCGCATTGTGAGTTTATTTATTTATTATTTACTTTTATTTATTTATTTATTTATGTAATTTTTTTTTTTTTTTTTTTTTTTTTTTTTTTTTTTTTATCGGTAAATAACTTGTTTCCCGCTCCAATGTAAACCTCGTACTCTGCATTTCGCACCAAAATGCATCCTTCCCTCTGCTGCATTTCTCGCAAGAATTTACGGCCTTGTTTAATTACCGAGGATGAATTGGAAGTCTGATTACATTGTACTTTTGAATTAGCGCATGTCTGTGTTCTTGTTTATTGCTATGTTAGTTTGAAAATGGTCAGCGCTTTCTGTTTGTACTTAACAAAACAACGAATAGTTCAGATTACTTTGGTATTTCAGAAAGTCACGAAGAAATGTTTCCCTAATATTGCAGTTCCTCCGTATTTCTGTTCACCAGTAACTCTTTGATTTGTTATATGCCGTTTAATCTATATTTGTTTTATATATTTTACTTTTTATTTATTTTCATGCCATCTTGTTTCTTCCATAATTTTCATTGATCT
This sequence comes from Palaemon carinicauda, assembly GCF_036898095.1. NCBI lineage: Eukaryota > Metazoa > Arthropoda > Malacostraca > Decapoda > Palaemonidae > Palaemon > Palaemon carinicauda. The sequence goes on from NC_090728.1 coordinate 42,358,057, forward strand.
CTCCTGTCACATTTTCCTTCAAATTTAGTAAATTGGTTACAAATTAATAGCTTAGAAAGTTAAATTAGATTTCCACCTCTCTCTCTCTCTCTCTCTCTCTCTCTCTCTCTCTCTCTCTCTCTCTCTCTCTCTCTCTCTCTCTCTCTCTCTCTCTGAGTTTATATAAAAAAGATCTAGGAAACTATTCTACGGGAAGGTAAATATAGCATAGGGACCGAAGAACAATTTGCTCTCAAAATGAATAAGTGAAATGATGTGCTATGCACTGTGAAAAACACCGTAATTTTAATCGAAAATTCTCAGTAAAAATATTCGGTTCTCAGCCGTATTTTCTGGAATACAGACTACCGTAATTTTTACCTTACTTGTTATTATCTTTTAAGGGATGGTGACCGTAATATAATTCCTTTACGTCAATATATCCGTTTTTAAAACGGTAAATACCTGGCAACATTTATTCCAGGATTTTTACCGTTTTTTACGGAAAAATTTTAACTATCCTGTTTCCTACTGTTAAAAAAGCCGTAATTTTAATCGGGAATTCTCCGTAAAAATATACTGTTTTCAGCTGTATTTCAGTAAAATACAGGCGACCGTAATTTTACCCTACTTTGTCTTTATCGTTTACGGGTTAGTGAAAGTAATATCGCTCCTTAACGTTAATATATCCGTTTTCAAAACTGTAAATAACTGGCAACATTTATTCCAGGATTTTTTACGGCAAATTTTCAACAGTATAGTTGCTGCAACTGAACGTTACTTATTTCAGGTGAGCAGGTTACAGTACAGTTAGAGCTGTAACCGAACACCGAATAGGTTACAGCACTGTTGCATCTGTAATCGAACTCCGAATACAACCCCAGAATTCACATAGATAATCTCCCTCCGAGGCGAAGCAATTTTAATCCAATTATCATTAATAGCAAAGCCCATAAATATAAGTTATTGGGTCATTAACATTCCTTGTGCTTTTAACTGTACAAATTTCTATCCCATTACCCACAATAGTATCGCCATTAGGTGATATTTATGTCTGAATTAACGTATCCCTTTCGTCATTAACTGTTATGAAGCTCGTGTTATTATCTGCTTGATGCCCTCTTCAGCTTGATTTGCTCTTCGCGTTTGATTCTCCATTTTGCTTAGCAGATATTCCCTTATTTCCATATTTATTTATTTTTCTCTCTGTAATGTGTAGATAGTCGTAAATTTACATAGATAGATATGTGTTCTTACATAAATTTCTTTACTAATGAATATCTTAATTTATTGTTTCTTTTATTTATAGGGATGTATGAATTTTCACATCTACATTACATGCGTTATATTTCATTATGATTTAAGATATGTTTTTCTTTAGAGGACGTGACTTGCATAGTATTAGCCGTAATACCAATTCTTACAATTTTCTTTATATTATTATTATTATTATTATTATTATTATTATTATTATTATCATCATCATAATTATTATAATTATTATTATTATTATTATTATTATTATTATTATTATTATTATTATTATTGTTATTATCATTACTTAATAAGCTACAACCCTGGTTGGAAAAGCAGGATGCTATAAGCCCTGGGGCTCTAACAGGGAAAATAGCCCAGTGAGGACAGAAAACAAGAAAAAAACAGAATATTTTAAGAACAGTAACAGCATTAAGATAATATTTCCTATATAAACCATGAAAACTTTAAGCAAAGCAAGATGAAGAGAAATAAGTTAGAATAGTGTGCCCGAGTGTACCCTCAAGCAAGAGAACTCTAACCTAAGACAGAAGAAATTTTTTATTGAAATCGGATGACATTACAGAAAGTATCTTATCAAAGGATGAAACTGTAAGATGAAAATTAAAATCATTGTGATACAGTAACCTTTCACTGGTAGCTTATCTATAATTGGCGATGGAATTTTAATTGCAATAAAAAAAAATGCCTTTCACTTTTCCAAACTCTTTTGTTTAATACAATGGAAACCCGCAGAAAGGAAGTTTTAATGAAATTGACAATGCCACTGATCACAATCGGCTTCAAATTACCAGTGCGTCTCATTATAATTACCTCATTAACAGCCTATTTATAGCGATGTTGGTTTTGTATTGTGTGGCTAGATCTCTTAATTCATTGTAATGCTTTAATTAGTTCACAAAGCAATGTTTACATAAAATGGAGCACCCATAATAGAAAAAGGCTCAATGTTAAACACGCCGATTTCCTCTTGCGTCAATGAGTTTACTTTTAAAAGAATAATCTTTTATCTTTTGTTATTTTGAAAGCTAAGATTTCATTACAAAGTTTGTTGGGGGCCGGTTAACAGTCAGTAATTTTCATTCGGAAATACTTATTCATTATTGGTATGTTTGGTAGTTTACATGTCCTTTGTACACTTACTCCGTTATTTGTAGTATTTTGTTCAAATTACCTGTATAAGTTTCATTCTGTGAAAAGAATGTTAAAGTAATCTGTAATTTTCATCCTCCCTTGATATTTTGAGAATAATAACACATTCAGTATTTTAGATTTCACTTTTGTAATGTGATCAAGGATGTATTTTTTATATGTGCACCCTTAGTATTAGAGGCTTCCTATGGTAAGTGCAAACACCGCAATGAATAGATTGTTTTGAACACTTAATCTAGGATTTTTTAGACAGGAATTTTATCGCTGGTGATGTAACTTAGATAGGTCATCTATAACTCTGTGTTAGCACTTTACATGCAGATTCCTAATACTTTATAATGCGTGTTTAACGTTCCGAAGCACCAAGAAGATTTATCACTTAATAATGTTCGAAGTATTGCAGAAATTGTATTAATAACTAGTGTATCCTAGCCGTCAAAAATAGCGTCTAAATATTTAGATAGATATGCAAACACACGCACATGCTCACACACAGATTCAACCCTTCCCAACCCCTTTCATAACTACAAAGTTGGAGCAAATTTTTTTATGTTGA
>NC_090728.1:42373518-42376018 GCF_036898095.1 Palaemon carinicauda
AGTCCAGATTAAAGAAAATGGTTTTTTTTTTCTTGGTATTTAGTGGCTGTAAATGTCTCTTAAATGGCAAGTCTCAGAAACTGATAATTTTTTAGTGTCCAGATTAAACAAAAAACGTTTTTTTATCTCAGTGGGTGCAAATTGAAAGTTTGTATTTATGGAGGTTTTAATTTGGATGTTTGTAGTTTGAGATGAAATCATTAAACTTAAAGTTTAAACTTAAAATTAAACCTAAGTTTGAACTTAAAATTAAACTTAAGTTTAAACTTAAAATTAAACTTAAGTTTAAACTTAAAATTAAACTTAAGTTTAAACTTTAAATTAAACTTAAGTTTAAACTAAAAATTAAACTTAAGTTTAAACTAGAAATTAAACTCAAGTTTAAACTTAAAATTAAACTCAAGTTTAAACTTAAAATTAAACTTAAGTTTAAACTTAAAATTAAACTTAAGTTTAAACTTAAAACTAAACTTAAGTTTAAACTTAAAATTAAACTTAAGTTTAAACTAAAAATTAAACTTAAGTTTAAACTAAAAATTAAACTTAAGTTTAAGCTTAAAATTAAACTTGAGTTTAAACTTAAAATTAAACTTAATTTTAAGCTTAAAATCAAACTTAAGTTTAAACTTAAAATTAAACTTAAGTTTAAGCTTTAAATTAAACTTAAAATTAAACTAAAAATTAAAATTAAGTTTAAACTTAAAATTAAACTTGAGTTTAAACTTAAAATTGAACCTAAGTTTTGGGGAATTACAACCTACTCTCTGGGGAGGACGTTCATGAATTTGACGTCATAGCTGGAGGCAAATACAAGATATGCGAGGAAGGTTATGAATTGTAAACGTATGTACGTAAATATAATTGTAATGAATGAACTTGTACCCAGTATTCACTTCTCTTTATAAGCTGTATATAATTCTAGATTGTGATTTAATGTCTCCTTTTGCTGCTGTGCCTTCTGGCTACTTTTATTTATATTGAATTAGACAAAACAACGACTGGTATTTTATTCATTAAGAAAAATTTAATTTTTTTCTGAGTGTATAAAGTTTCTCTTTTTAAGTTTGTCTTATTCTTCCACCTTACACTTTTTATCATCGGTGAAATTATGATTGCAAATCTAAGATAACAAAATTAGATTTTCAGTCTACAGTAAAATAACTACAAATTAATTAATTTTTTTCCCAGTTCCATCATATCACCTTCATCTCCATAAATGTTGCTTGGGTTTCATTTAAAAACATGTATATGCAATTAGATTTTTTTTTTCTAAGCATTCCACTGGCTCGAGTGAGCTGAATTTAGATTGATACCCGGAGGTGCATCAGCCTCGGGACCAGAAAAGAAGTGAACAGGTGCGCAATGGCGTCCGACCGGTCCCAGGAGAGATATAGAAAGGTCAGTGATACGAACAAGTCCTGCTCTAAGCAGAAGCCAGGGTTGAATGCAAGGGTGATATGAGGAATGCGATGAATTAATCCTTTTCTTACGGCCTGCCTTCGTGCAAGAGTTTGTGTCCTGCTTTTTTCCCTTGGTAATCTAAAAACAAACAAACAATCAGTAATCCTTACCTTTTTCTGTGGGTAAATTGTATGGTAGAGTTCAATGGAAACAGACAAATTAATATAAAACATTTATTTAAAAAAAAAGAATTCCTGTTTAAAGGCCCTCATGAATGGCAGAGGCAAGGGACAGTGATAGTGCCCTATCAAGCAGGACAATGCCCTAGAGACTGACCATATTACATATGGTCAGGGCCCAATCCCCCTCTCCACCCAAGCTAGTACCAAGGAGAGCTAGGCAATGGCTGCTGATGACTCAGCAGATAAACCTATAGCTCCCCCAAACCCCCTATCCTTAGCTCACAAGAGGGTTAGGTTACCATCGACCAAAGGAACTAACGAGTTTGATAGGGACTCGAACCCCAGTCTTGCAATCACCAGGCAAGGACACTATCACGAGGCCACCACAACCTGATATGATACTTATTACTGTCTTACATTTCTAGATTGTCAAAGGAATAAGACTAATTACTGTATCAAAAGCTTAGATTAAATTCAGGAATTTATAAATTTAATTAATTTGATATATACCAAATGCTCTAATACCAAGTAGATATATTTATGGTTGTAATGAAAAAAATATATATGAAAATATTTGTTGTTATGAATTCAGTTTTAAAGACCATAATTAGTTAGACCTGCGAATAGTTGTAATCATTTCCGAAAATATACACACGAGCAGCGTAAGTGGCCTGAATATTAGAAGACAATATAGCGAAATGGAAGAGAAATTTTTACATCCCAAAATTCCCCCAATAAACGTTCATGTTAAAAGCTGGGATGGAAGAGAAACAAGTTGATGTAGTTGCGTCATAAAATGTATCCGTAAAGATAAACTTGTATCGCGAAAGATTACACTAGAAAATATACTGGTTTGGGACTACTTGGCTTTTTGAAACGAGTTACTGATGAACGGTTTCCATGTTGGCCGGTGAATG
>NC_090728.1:42381018-42384194 GCF_036898095.1 Palaemon carinicauda
GATCAATATTCTAAAGTTCTTATCTTAGATGTCATGTCGATATTGGTAAACTAAGTTGGTGAACCGTAATATGTATACATTTTCTTGTTTTACATGAGAGAGAGAGAGAGAGAGAGAGAGAGAGAGAGAGAGAGAGAGAGAGAGAGAGAGAGAGAGAAAGAGAGAGAGAGATCTTCTGAATAATTGCTTTAATCATCAGCATACCGGTTCACAGATATCAATCTTGGTATGAAATATGAAGCTTACCCGACCATTGGTTCTCGAATTGATAATGATGAAGAGCAGCCGCCATCTAAGGTCTGTATTTGACAACCCTCTTTGCTAAATGGTTTAACACTTATACCTGCAATTAATCTCTTTAATGACCATTAGCCAACAATTTCTCCAAGTGCTATAATAAATGAGACTTTTGGCTACGACTGATCAGTGCTTCGATAAAAAGAATTGCCCAGAGAATAAAATGGACTTTTGTTTAAGTGTTTAGATGGAAGACAGGAATACGAGTGTTCATCTTTGATTCATCTCTAAAATTGAGAAGAACCGTATCCTTACAGACGTCCTTCACATGCTGTATAGAACACATGGAGCCAAGTAATCCGGTCGGTTCCTTTCACCTGAGCATGAGCTCTTTAGATATGCCATTAACTGTGGAAATTGCTCTTCTTAAAGTTGTATGTGGGATAGCGACAATTATACCCTATCAAGGGTACCGGGGCTATTTGAATTATGCCGAATGAAACGTACCGCTTAGCCTTGGGTCTAAACTGGATCCCCGTAGAAAATGCATATTATGAAAGATATTTTATAAGATACGACGATGCTCTCACAGATAAATGGAGCCAGGCAGCCCCTGCCACTACCTAACTACCATACGACTTCGGGTTGGCCGCACGTCCAGCTGAAAGACGCGTAGCGGCCTTGGGGCGACAAGCATTCCTTAACACCGTTTTACAAGAGGCATCACTCACACCCTGCTCATTCTCATGCGGACAAAAAGACGGCAAGATGCGATTAGTGAGATTAATATGGGAATGTCGAGCTAGACAATCTCACGAAGCCTTGTAAAACGTCAGGTTGGGAATGTTTGTCCTAGTTCCCCGTCAGAGGCCTGGTATGTTCATTTTTCGGCGGGGCTTTGGGCCCCGTACCGTGGCCAGCATGAGACCCATCATCTTTTTGCCTCCGACGGGAAGAGATATCCACCTTCATAATATCAGGATTAGTACTCTATTAATCCTGCAAAATATCCTCCCATTTGTTTCAGCGCGTCCTAAGCGATATCTTCTTCAACGAAGGGCTTGTGATGTTATTTTCTAGTTGGCTGATCATCATAATAAAAGAAGTTATAAATGATTTAGTATGAGTGAATGTTTTCGAGCAGTTGTCTGACGTTTACAGCATAGGTTTGAGAATATATATATTTTTAATTATAATGGTACTGTACCTTGGATTTTTTCATAACGATGATATAAGGCGGGATTTTAATCGCTTATATTTAATGTGAATAATTTTGTTTTGTTATAGAATGTTGAAGGTTTATATTTGAGGGTTAAATAATAATTCCTATCTCGTCAAACAAAGTTATTATAGTTTTGTGTATCACTTAGATGATAAGGATAATAATAATAATGATGATAATAATAATATAATGAATATTGTTATTATTATTATCATTATTATTATTATTAATTTATTTGTTTATTCTTGTTATTCCGGTGACACTTCCAAATATTTTTTTTTCAAAAGCATATCCCGAAACGGAATATGTAACTTGGCGTAAAAGAATGTACATTAGCGTATGGAGATGGCTTTGAAACTGTAGGCTATCGTGTAAGCTAAACCCTTGTTCAGTCATTACTTTTTGTGTGACGTATATTATATATATATATATATATATATATATATATTTTTTTTTTATATATATATATATATATATATATAGTGTATATTTATGTATATATGTGTGTATATATATATATATATATATATATATATATATATATATATATATTTTTATATATATATATAGTGTATATTTATGTATATATGTGTGTATATATATATATATATATATATATATATATATATATATATATATATATATATATATATATATATATGAACATATATCACAAGCACACGTGATTTCAAGCCGCACAGGTGGGGGTTCGAATCTCCACCCGGCCAGAAGCTGTTACCATAAAATGAATTCCAAGTGGATATATATTCCCAAGATAGAATTCGGTATTAAATGCCGTTCGTGGGTGATATTTACACACACATATATATATATATATATATATATATATATGTATATATATATATATATATATATATATATATATATATATATATATATATATATATATATAAGCTGTTAAACCACCATTTCACCAACGTGACGTCACGACCCCTAGCAAGAAAGTCATGCAAATTTTGCTGCCTTTCTAAAGTTAAATGTAGATTCTACGAGAAACGGCGTGATGATTAAGAAAAAAAAAACATGGATTTATTCATGATTTGCTGTTAAAGGGGTGTTGAGGAATGGCTATTTGGAATTTCCCATTCAGGAAAAAAAAAAACCTGATTCATTAGGGCGGATTATTTTTTTGTGAATTTTTATATTGTTTTTTTTAGACGGGTTACTAAATATGAATGACTTCGCTGATTATACAAATGCTTGTTAACATGAAAATGATTAATGATGATATTCCGTTTTTGCGGCGATCTTTTTTTTCGAAGATTTTTCCTTTACCTCAACATGAAATGAGATGAACTGGTAAAAGAGAGTTAAAGAATCTTTTTTTCCCATCAAATCTTCATGTGTGCTTGAATAGGACTCTGATAATTAAAGTTTGTATTCTTTAAATAGCATATGTAACACTTTTACAGAATATATAAGTGCATATACACACACATATATAACCTATATACATATATATATATATATATATATATATATATATATATATACACATACATATAGCCTATATACATACTATATATATATATATATATATATATATATATATATATTTATATATATATATTTATATATATATATATTTATATATATATATACTATATATATATATATGTGTGTGTGTGTGTGTGTGTTTACAGTGTGGCTATATTCTACTTATATATTATCGTCAGTCGTTGATAGTTCACTGCAG
>NC_090728.1:42387194-42412194 GCF_036898095.1 Palaemon carinicauda
GCAATTAGATTTTTTTTTTCTAAGCATTCCACTGGCTCGAGTGAGCTGAATTTAGATTGATACCCGGAGGTGCATCAGCCTCGGGACCAGAAAAGAAGTGAACAGGTGCGCAATGGCGTCCGACCGGTCCCAGGAGAGATATAGAAAGGTCAGTGATACGAACAAGTTCTGCTCTAAGCAGAAGCCAGGGTTGAATGCAAGGGTGATATGAGGAATGCGATGAATTAATCCTTTTCTTACGGGCTGCCTTTGTGCAAGAGTTTGTGTCCTGCTTTTTTCCCTTGGTAATCTAAAAACAAACAAACTATCAGTAATCCTTTCCTTTTTCTGTGGGTAAATTGTATGGTAGAGTTCAATGGAAACCGACAAATTAATTTAAAACATTTATTTATTTTTTTTTTCTTGTTTTAAAGGCCCTCATGAATGGCAGAGGCAAGGGACGGTGATAGTGCCCTATCAAGCAGGATAATGCCCTAGAGACTGACCATATTACATATGGTCAGGGCCCAATCCCCTCTCCACCCAAGATAGTACCAAGGAGAGCTAGGCAATGGCTGCTGATGACTCAACAGATAAGCCTATAGCTCCCCCAACCCCCCTATCCTTAGCTCACAAGATGGTGAGGTTACCATCGACCAAAGGAAATAACGAGTTTGATAGGGACTCGAACCCCAGTCTGGAAATCACCAGGCAAGGACGCTACCACTAGGCCACCATAACCTAATATGATACTTATTACTGTCTTACATTTCTAGATTGTCAAAGGAATAAGACTAATTACTGTATCAAAAGCTTAGATTAAATTCAGGAATTTATAAATTTAATTAATTTGATATATACCAAATGCTCTAATACCAAGTAGATATGTTTATGGTTTTAATTGAAAAAATATATATGAATATATTTGTTGATATGAATTCAGTTTTAAAGACCATAATTAGTTAGACGTGCGAATAGTTGTAATCATTTCCGAAAATATACACACGAGTAGCGTAAGTGGCCTGAATATTAGAAGACAATATAGAGAAATGCAAGAGAATATTTTACATCCCAAAATTCCCCAATAAACGTTCATTTTAAAAGCTGGGTGGGGGTGGGGGTGGGGGAGTGGGGGATGGAAGAGAAACAAGTTGATGTAGTTGCGTCATTAAAATGTATCCGTAAAGATAAACTTGTATCGCGAAAGATACACAAGAAAATATACTGGTTTGGAACTACGTGGCTTTTTGAAACGAGTTACTGATGAACGGTTTCCATGTTGGCCGGTGAATGACAAGTTAATTCTCCCGCTGATAATGATAAAAGCCACTGAGAAATAAGAAAGATTACTGTGCCGCTGGGTGGAATGCATTCAGATAAGAAGCTTGGTAATAAATGGAAATGGTTTGACTGTGAAAAACAGAGAGAGAAAGAAAGAAAGATATAGGAACCTTAATCAAGAATTGTGAAAACAACTATTAGGGATAGAGAAAATGAGAGAGAGAGAGAGAGAGAGAGAGAGAGAGAGAGAGAGAGAGAGAGAGAGAGAGAGAGAGAGAGTCTGAAAATTCGATGCATAAATGGATAGCAAAAGATACAGAGAGAGAGAGAGAGAGAGAGAGAGAGAGAGAGAGAGAGAGAGAGAGAGAGAGAGAGAGACTGTTCTTGCTGGGCTTGTGAGGATAAAAAGAAATGGAGAGAGAGAGAGAGAGAGAGAGAGAGAGAGAGAGAGAGAGAGAGAGAGAGAGAGAGAGAGAGAGAGAGAGTGTTCCTGCTGGGTTAGTGAGAATGAAAAGAAATTAATTTTAGAATGTAGCATCCGCATTAAAAGATTAGAAAACAGAATTGCAGAACTGTAGTCTAAAGAAAAATTGAATATGTAGTATGATAAAAAAAACTACAACAACAAAAATTTTCCCAGAAATTTATGGAGTAAAAGAGCCCATGAATGACTTCAGATAAGCTTTTAAAAAAATGGAGGTCTTGTTTAATCAAGAAAGACTGGAGGACGAGAACCCTCACAGTACTGTAGCACTTTTTCGTCGCCTCTGAAAGCTTGCTTTTAAAAAAGAAAGAATTCACAAGATTCGTAGTGCCATTTTCTCCCGGTAGATGGCACCAAAAGAGGATCTCCTTTTAGCTTTATAGAATGACTAATTCTTCTCTGAAAAACTCGATGCATAAATGGATAGCAAAACATACAGAAACGTAGGAGAGAGAGAGAGAGAGAGAGAGAGAGAGAGAGAGAGAGAGGAGAGAGAGAGAGAGGGAGAGAGAGAGAGAGAGAGAGAGAGAGAGGAATAACTACAGAAGTTCAAATTTACTACAATTTTTTTTTTTATTTTCGTTAAGTTAACATAAGTCTCTTCATAATTTATATTTGTGGTGAGAGAGAGAGAGAGAGAGAGAGAGAGAGAGAGAGAGAGGAGAGAGAGAGAGGATAACTAGATAATTCCACATTAACTGCAATTTTTTTCTGTTATGATTGGTTAACATAAGTCTCTTTTCATAGTTTAAAATATGACATATAAATTGTGTAAAGTTATTACTTATACTGCACATCTCTTGATTTTTTTTCTATCATTTCACATTAAAAGTTCATTCTAGACTTCTAGATTTCCTTTCTGCTGAGAGCTCCTTTCCCTGTTGACACCCTTGGGCCTGTAGCATTCTATTTTACCAGTTAGGGTTGTAGCTTGGCTAGCAATAATAATAATAATAATAATAATAATAATAATAATAATAATAATAATAATAATAATAATAATAGCTTTAGCCAAAAATATAATGCAAGGAAATCCTTTAGGTAAAAAAAAAAAAAAAAAAAAAAAAAAAAACTGTCTTTCTCTCCCGGCTTATCCACTTTTTGTGCTTTCATTTTTCCACATCCACAATAATTAGCTGTGTTTTCGTTTTATCCTTCCATTGGAATTTATTCTGTCCTCCGGTAGCAGATTCCAGACGTTGAATTTACGATGGAAAATAACCACCGTCAGTTTTATTGGAGATGTCTTTTTTTTTTTCATTTAAAAATTTCTCCGAAGAAATAAGGATGTTGCAGGATTATTATTATTATTATTATTATTATTATTATTATTATTATTATTATTATTATTATTTTATTTTATTTTATTTTATTTCTTTATTATTATTATTTTATTATAATTTCTATTTTATTTCTTGTTATTATTTTTGTTTTTATTTTATTTATCTATTTATTTATTATTATTATTATTTATTATTATTACTATTATTATTTTTATTATTATTATTATTATTATCATCATCGTTGTTTTTGTTGTTGTGTGTTGAAAGTTATTGCTGCCTCTTATGCATTTGAATTTTAATAGAATTATTATTAATAAATATATTATTATTATTATTATTATTATTATTATTATTATTATTATTCTTTATTCTTATTTTTATTTCATTTATTTCTATTTTATTATTGTTATTATTATTGTTATTTTATTATTATTATTATTATTATTATTATTATTATTATTATTATTATTATTATTATTATTATCATAGAAAGTATATAAAAAACAGCTGTTATATTCTATCATATAATAACCCATCTGACATACCTGTGTCATCTTCAAACTTTTATGAGAAGAGAGAAATGTTCGTAATACCTCCTCTTACCTGCAGTGCTAATAACCGTCATGCATGAGAAGTTACTCTCTATCATTCTGTCTGACAGCATGATCTTAACATGAACTATTGCTCTAGGTTTTATCAGCTTCTCTCTCTCTCTCTCTCTCTCTCTCTCTCTCTCTCTCTCTCTCTCTCTCTCTCTCTCTCTCCAGTCTGATTTTAGCAATTAATTTGAAGCTCTTTCTTTTTAGAGAGAGAAAAGTTTTAATATGTATACATATATATATACAGTATATATATATATATATATATATATATATATATATATATATATATATATGTGTGTGTGTGTGTATATATATATTATAATGTGAGTGGATGTATATATATATATATATATATATATATATATATATATATATTTATATATATACGTATGTATATATATATATATACATACATATACCAAAGGCACTTCCCCCAATTTTGGGGGGTAGCCGACAACAACAAGAAACAAAACAAAAAGGGGACCTCTACTCTCTACGCTCCTCCAGCCTAACCAGGGACTCAGCCGAGTTCAGCTGGTACTGCTAGGGTGCCACAGCCCAACCTCCCACATTTCCACCACAGATGAAGCTTCATACTGCTGAGTCCCCTACTGCTGCTACCTCCGCGGTCATCTAAGGCACCGGAGGAAGCAGCAGGGCCTACCGGAACTGCGTCACAATCGCTCGCCATTCATTCCTATTTCTAGCACGCTCTCTTGCCTCTCTCACATCTATCCTCCTATCACCCAGAGCTTTCTTCACACCATCCATCCACCCAAACCTTGGCCTTCCTCTTGTACTTCTCCCATCAACTCTTGCATTCATCACCTTCTTTAGCAGACAGCCATTTTCCATTCTCTCAACATGGCCAAACCACCTCAACACATTCATATCCACTCTAGCCGCTAACTCATTTCTTACACCCGTTCTCACCCTCACCACTTCGTTCCTAACCCTATCTACTCGAGATACACCAGCCATACTCCTCAGACACTTCATCTCAAACACATTCAATTTCTGTCTCTCCATCACTTTCATTCCCCACAACTCCGATCCATACATCACAGTTGGTACAATCACTTTCTCATATAGAACTCTCTTTACATTCATGCCCAATCCTCTATTTTTTACTACTCCCTTAACTGCCCCCAACACTTTGCAACCTTCATTCACTCTCTTTGACGTACATCTGCTTCCACTCCACCATTTGCTGCAACAACAGACCCCAAGTACTTAAACTGATCCACCTCCTCAAGTAATTCTCCATTCAACATGACATTCAACCTTGCACCACCTTCCCTTCTCGTACATCTCATAACCTTACTCTTGCCCACATTAACTCTCAACTTCCTTCTCCCACACACCCTTCCAAATTCTGTCACTAGTCGGTCAAGCTTCTCTTCTGTGTCTGCTACCAGTACAGTATCATCCGCAAACAACAACTGATTTACCTCCCATTCATGATCATTCTCGCCTACCAGTTTTAATCCTCGTCCAAGCACTCTAGCATTCACCTCTCTCACCACTCCATCAACATACAAGTTAAACAACCACGGCGACATCACACATCCCTGTCTCAGCCCCACTCTCACCGGAAACCAATCGGTCACCTCATTTCCTATTCTAACACATGCTTTACTACCTGTGTAGAAACTTTTCACTGCTTGCAACAACCTTCCACCAACTCCATATAACCTCATCACATTCCACATTGCTTCCCTATCAACTCTATCATATGCTTTCTCCAGATCCATAAACGCAACATACACCTCCTTACCTTTTGCTAAATATTTCTCGCATATCTGCCTAACTGTAAAAATCTGATTCATACAACCCCTACCTCTTCTAAATCCACCCTGTACTTCCAAGATTGCATTCTCTGTTTTATCCTTAATCCTATTAATCAGTATTCTACCATACACTTTTCCAACTACACTCAACAAACTAATACCTCTTGAATTACAACACTCATGCACATCTCCCTTACCCTTATATAGTGGTACAATACATGCACAGACCCAATCTACTGGTACCATTGACAACACAAAACACACATTAAACAATCTCACCAGCCATTCAAGTACAGTCACACCCCCTTCCTTCAACATCTCAGCTTTCACACCATATATATATATATATATATATATATATATATATATATATATATATGTATATATATATATATATATATATATATGTGCGTGTATATATAGATATATACTATATGTATATATATGCGTGTATATATAGATATATACATATATATAATGTATACATGTATATGTATGTATATACAGTATATATATATATATATATATATATATATATATATATATATATATATATATATATATGTATCTCAATGGCATCTTAGTCACCATGAATGTTGAGACTAGTTTTCCTTTACTAAATTAGTTCCCTCTGGAAATTGAATATGAAATACTCACTGCAGTGCTGCAGTCTGCCGTTTGTAAGCTTGCTATTCATCTGATAAGTCAACCTTCAGAGCCGCACTTCCTTTTAGTATTTGACTATAATCGTGATTCATGCAATTTGATCTTATTGTTGGCTCCAGATTATTACGTCCAATTTGGGTTCACAAAAATAAGTCAAAGTATTTACAGTTTGTTATCATTACTACTGCTTTTCTGGTCATATACTGCAGGGATCTGTTCGCCTTACAGGACCTTCACAGTAATTTTATCGTGTATATATATAATTTATATATATATATATATATATATATATACCGTATATTATATATATATATATATATATATCTATATATATACATATATATATATATCTATATATATATATATATATATATATATACATATATATATATATCTATATATATATATATATATATATATATATATACATATATATATATATATATATATATATATATATATATACATATATATATATATATATATATATATATATATATATATATATATCTATATATATATATATATATATATATATATATATATACATATATATATATATAATATACAGTATATATATATATATATATATATATATATATATATATATATATATATATATATATATATATTCCAAGGCATTCAGAATTTCACACCGCATAATGCTCATTCATTGTCAAATCCGTATTATCGAAGCAAGTAGAAAACAAGAAATTTTCTGAGTAATTAAACTCCTTGTGATCATCAGATTCATTATCTTTGTCGTTTTTGTCTTAAATAATTCTCAATAAGTTTTCTAACATGAAAATAATATCAAAGCTATATTGAAGGTTTATAAGAATTTTGCACACGCGTGCACACTCGCACTCACTCGCAGAATTATTGACCTTTCAAGGATCTGCAATTGGACAATCTTACCTGGACGTGAGAGGATTTCAAGTAGTTTTGCGGGCCTCATTCTGCGAATTTTATTGTTTTTCGATAGTTCCGTTTTAATCGAAGCGAGACCTTGAAAAAAGTGTGGCTAAAAACTTATTTTGCGGTAGTTTCAGATTAAGAGTTATAAATAGATTTTTTTTTCAGATATTTCCACCTTTCTGCTCATTGTGTTAATCAATATTCTGAAGTTCCCATCTCAGATGTCTTGTCGATCTAGGTAAACTAAGTTGGTGAACCGTAATATGTATATTTTTTCTTGTTTTACATGAGAGAGAGAGAGAGAGAGAGAGAGAGAGAGAGAGATCTTCTGAATAATTGCTTAAATCATCAGCATACCGGTTCACAGATATCAATCTTGGTATGAAATATGAAGCTTACCCGACCATTGGTTCTCGAATTGATAATGATGAAGAGCAGCCGCCATCTAAGGTCTGTATTTGACAACCCTCTTTGCTAAATGGTTTAACACTTATACCTGCAATTAATCTCTTTAATGACCATTAGCCAACAATTTCTCCAAGTGCTATAATAAATGAGACTGTTGGCTAGGACTGATCAGTGCTTCGATAAAAAGAATTGCCCAGAGAATAAAATGGACTTTTGTTTAAGAGTTTAGATGGATGACAGGAATAAGAGTGTTCATCTTTGAATCATCTCAAAAATTAAGATGAACCGTATCCTTACAGACGTCCTTCACATACTGTATAGAACACATGGAGCCAAGTAATCCGGTCGGTTCCTTTCACCTGAGGATGAGCTCTTTAGATATGCCATTAACTGTGGAAATTGCTCTTCTTAAAGTTGTATGTGGGATAGCGACAATTATACCCTATCAAGGGTACGGGGGCTATTTGAATTATGCCGAATGAAGCGCACCGCTTAGCCTTGGGTCTTAACTGGATCCCCCCGTAGAAAATGCATATTATGAAAGATATTTTATAAGATACGACGATGCTCTCACAGATAAATGGAGCGAGGCAGCCCCTGCCACTGCCTAACTACCATACGACTTCGGGTTGGCCGCACGTCCAGCTGAAAGACGCGTAGCGACCTTGGGGCGACAAGCATTCCTTAACACCGTTTTACAAGAGG
This sequence comes from Palaemon carinicauda, assembly GCF_036898095.1. Taxonomy (NCBI): domain Eukaryota; kingdom Metazoa; phylum Arthropoda; class Malacostraca; order Decapoda; family Palaemonidae; genus Palaemon; species Palaemon carinicauda. The sequence continues at coordinate 42,395,311 of NC_090728.1, forward strand.
CATCACTCACACCCTGCTCATTCTCATGCGGACAAAAAGACGGCAAGATGCGATTAGTGAGATTAATATGGGAAAGTCGAGCTAGACATCTCACGAAGCCTTGTAAAACGTCAGGTTGGGAATGTTTGTCCTAGTTCCCCGTCAGAGGCCTGGTATGTTCATTTTTCGGCGGGGCTCTGAGCCTCGTAACGTGGCCAGCATGAGACCCATCATCTTTTTGCCTCCGACGGGAGGAGAGATCCACCTTCATAATATCAGGATTAGTACTCTATTAATCCTGCAAAATATCATCCCATTTGCTTCAGCGCGTCCTAAGCGTTATCTTCTTCAACGAAGGGCTTGTGATGTTATTTTCTAGTTGGCTGATCATCATAATAAAAGAAGTTATAGATGATTTAGTATGAGTGAATGTTTTCGAGCAGTTGTCTGACGTTTACAGTATAGGTTTGAAAATATATATATTTTTAATTATAATGGTACTGTAGCTTGGATTTTTTCATAACGATAATATAAGGCGTGATTTTAATCGCTTATATTTAATGTGAATAATTTTGTTTTGTTATGGAATGTTGAAGATTTATATTTGAGGGTTAAATAATAGTTCCTATCTCGTCAAACAAAATTATTTCAGTTTTATGTATCACTTAGATAATTATAAGGATAATAATAAAATAATGAATATTGTTATTATTATTATTATTATTATTATTATTATTATTATTATTATTATTATTATTATTCATTTATTTGTTTATTCTTGTTATTCCGGTGCCATTTCCAAATATTCTTTTTTTCAAAAGCGTATCCTGAAACGGAATATGTAACTTGACGTAAATGAATGTACATTAGCGTATGGAGATAGCTTTGAAACTGTAGGCTATCATGTAAGCTAAACCCTTGTTCAGTCATTATTTTTTGTGTGACGTGTATATATATATATATATATATATATATATATATATATATATATATATATATATAGTGTATATTTATGTATATATGTATATATATAGTGTATATTTATGTATATATGTGTATATATATATATATATATATATATATATATATATATATAGTGTATATTTATGTATATATGTATATGTATATATATATATATATATATGTATATATATATATATATATATATATATATATATATATATATATAAGCTGCTAAACCCCCATTTCACCAACGTGACGTCACGATCCCTAGCAAGAAAGTCATGCAAATTTTGCTGCCTTTCTAAAGTTAAATGTAGATTCTACGAGAAACGGCGTGATAATTAAGAAAAAAAAAACATGGATTTATTCATGATTTGTTGTTAAAGGGGTGTTGAGGATTGGCTATTTGGAATTTCCCATTCAGATAAAAAAGCCTGATTCATTAGCGGGGATTATTTTTTTGTGAATTTTTATATTGTTTTTTTAGACGGGTTACTAAATATGAATGACTTCGCTGATTATACAAATGCTTGTTAACATGAAAATGATTAATGATGATATTCCGTTTTTGCGGCGATCTTTTTTTTTTCGTAGGTTTTTCCTTTACCTCAACATGAAATGAGATGAACTGGTAAAAGAGTTAAAGAATCTTTTTTTCATCAAATCTTCATGTTCGATTGAATAGGACTCTGATAATTAAAGTTTGTATTCTTTAAATAGCATATGTAACACTTTTACAAAATATATAAGTGCATACACACATACATACATACATACATATATATATATATATATATATATATATATATATATATATACATATATATATATTATATATGTGTATATATATATATATGTATATACATATATATATATTATATATATAGTCTATATATATATATATATATATATATATATATATATATATATACATATATATATATTATATATGTGTATATATATATGTATATACATATATATATATATATATATATATATATATATATATATATATATATAGCCTATATACATATTACATATATATATATATATATATATATATATATATATATATATATATATGTGTGTGTGTGTGTGTGTGTGTGTGTTTACAGTGTGGCTATATTCTACTTATATATTATCGTCAGTCGTTGATAGTTCACTGCAGGATACAAGTCTCAGACATGTCCCTCCACTCCCGTCTGTTTATGATCTTTCTATGCCAATCTATACCAGTAAATTTTCTTAGCTCACCAATCCATCGTCATCTCTACCTTTTCCTGCTTTGTTTGTAATCGCTTATATAACGGATTTTGAGCGAAGCGAAAAATCTATTTTTGGGTGAGATGGCCATGTCGTCCTGATGGAAGTTCCTATAGGGTAGCTTCCTAGTGTATATTACAACTACGGCGATATTCCCAGAGAATTTACCTTAAGGTACCAGAATTCTAACTCCTGGAGCGAATATCCCTCCTGAAAGGGATATCGCGACATATCAGAGGACGTATTCTTGACATGCCACATGGCAATCTGCATCCCAAACAGAGATTTCGTCTCGCAGGGGGCAATTGGCAAGAAACGAATTCGGGAAAGAAAAAGGGGGAGCCGCTCCCAAGGCTCCCTATCTCCCGATTCGTAAGCGTGCCTGGCGCCAGTCCTGGTGCCATCTGTATTCCTTGTAGCGTACACGAGGTGCTACAGATACTGTATGTAGGGAGGGGTCCTACAGCCCTTTCTTAGAAAGGCAAGGGCGGGTCCATCAGGACGACATGGCCATCTCACCCAAAAATAGATTTTTCGCTTCGCTCAAAATCCGTTTTTTGGGCTCAAGCCATGTCGTCCTGATGGAAGTATACCAGAGCATTACTGTATCTGTGGATTCTCAGAACGTGCCGTACTCCCCGGATGTAATTTTTCCCGGTCGACTAGACCTAGAGACCTAAGATGTTACCGTTATACATCTTTTCAACTAACTATAAACCATGTTAGAGCTTCCTGCCCCCTACAGGGAAGAGTCCTACTAGACTCTGGAAAAGTCTCAAAGAGTACATATACCTATGTATGAATACCAGGCAAGCTAATATAGTGGTCTCGCCCTATATTAAGTAAAGCATAGTTTGTAAAGAACCACTGCGTCAATATGAAATATCGACCAGTTCTCCGCACAATACTTGTATTGGACAAAGGTTTATATCGGCATAGGAGGAAACTAGTAAAACCGCCATCGTCCCCTTATGGGACGGGGTCCTCCCGTTAAGGGAAAGCATAAACCAATGCAACATAGCTTGCATAAAGGAACAATTCTATTAGAATTATCCCAGATAAGGTACATAGAATGAATGCTCAATTATACCAATAAATTGACACAGGTGAAGGAGACGCAAGGTTCTCAAGAACAAGTTCATTGACAGACAATAAACAGACAGGTTAACCACAATTATATATATATATATATATATATATATATATATATATATATATATATATAAGAAGAGGATAACCCAAAACTTTAAGCATAAGTATGATAGTAAACAGAACTTGTTTATCTGAAAGAAAACACATTAAATGCCACTTTTAAGATACCGAGGTATCAAAGTCATAAAAGTCTGTATTACAAATCAATGACATTAGCGTTAGAAACGCTCGGCACACATGTCTGCACTTATGCTAGGTTCACCTTTGGAAATGGAACAGTCTACATGGGCAACTCAGTGCCCTCACTTAGTTTGTAGTACGGTATGTAACTACACACTCACCCTGGAATTAATCGTCCCAATTAAAACCACTGTTCCTCGCAGAGTTAAACAGTAGGGTTAACGACGCGACCCACTGCTACCACAGATCTCTTTAGTTCCTCTACTTGCTTCGCATAGTGGCGAAAGAACACTCTGGAAGACTTCCAGCCAGTGTATGAACGGAGATGTTCAAAATCCATACAATTAAAGAAATTTAAGGATGAGGCAACTTTCCTCGGATCGTGACCTGCGGGTGTACTGTCAGGATCCGCTCTGCGAATAAAATATGTGATTTTCGCTCTGAGTTGATTCAGAGATAAATTTGAGCCTGATGTTTCTCCCCTGAATAGTTGACCACCCTTGAAGTCTGAAGTTCTATGAAGATAGACCTTTAGGCATTCTACTGGACATAGAGATGCATCTTCTTTCAGAGGGCAGATTCTCCAGGGACCCCACCTGTTGGTGGGTAACTCATTCTTGGCGAGAAAAGTAGGATCCGGAAACAGGTTCAGTTCTCCCCCATCCAGGAACTGAACACGACCTGCCTCTCTCGAGAGGGCTACAATCTCACTAACCCTGGCCCCGGACGCGAGTGCAAATAGGAAAATAACTTTTTGTGTCAAATCCTTTAACGCACACTCTTCATTGCACAACAGAGAAGCGAAATGAAGAACTTTGTCTAAAGACCATGAAATGGCCTTTGGAGGTGCTGAAGGTCTGAGCCTAGCGCAGGCTTTCGGAACTTTATTAAAGAACTCGTTACCTAGGTCGACCTGGAAGGCATATAGAATGGGTCTTGTCAAAGCAGACTTACACGCTGAAATCGTGTTAGCTGCCAATCCTTGACCATGGAGGTGGATGAAGAAAGATAAGCAGAAGTCTGTCGAGATCTCCTGCGGATTCTTCGCCTTGACAAAGGCCACCCATTTTCTCCAAGATGACTCATATTGCCTTCTAGTAGATTTGCACTTATATCCCTCTAGGAAGTCTATGCTGGCTTTCGAAATCCCGAAACGCTTTCTCACCGCTAGGGAGAGAAAATCATGAGCTGCAGGGTCCGGGTTTTCTGTAATGAAGCGCAGACAGTCGACTTCTGGACTCGCTGGGTCAGAACTGGATCTGGTAGCGGTACAAACTTCAGCTGTAGTTCCAATGCCAGGGGGAACCACACGCTGTTCGGCCACTTGTGGGCTACTATTGCCGCTACCCCCTTGAAGGATCTCAGTTTGTTGAGGACCCTCAACAGAAGGTTGTGAGGAGGGAACAGATAAATCCTGGACCCTCTGTTCCAGTTGAGGGACATCACGTCCACTGCTTCCGCTAAGGGGTCCTCGTACGGGGACACGTACAGGGGCAACTTCTTGTTGTCTTTCGTCGCAAAGAGGTCTATCTGCAGTTCTGGGACTTGATTCAGAATGAAGGAGAATGATCCTGCGTCTAAGGATCATTCCAACTCTATCGGTGTGAACCTGGATAGAGCGTCCACTGTCACATTGCGGACTCCTTGAAGGTGAACTGCCGACAGGTACCACTTCTTCTTTTCCGCAAATCGGAAGATGGCCAACATCACCAGGTTGAGAGGTGGTGACCTCGATCCTTGTTGATTCAAGCATCTCACAACTACCTCGCTGTCTATCACCAACCTTATGTGGATCAAGTGACGCGGGGAAACTTTCTTTAAGGTAAGGAGCACTGCCATAGCTTCTAGAAAGTTTATGTGAAAGGTCTTGAATAGCTTGGACCAAGTCCCCTGGACTTTTTTCCGATGAGAGTGACCTCCCCATCCCTCCTTCGAGGCGTCTGAGTGAATCGTCACCGACGGGGGAGGTGGCTGAAGAAGAACCGACTTCTTTAGAAGTCTGGCTTGGGACCAAGGCCTGAGAAGAGTACGTAGCCGAAGCGGATCTGGTCTTCTCAGATCTCTTCGCACGATTGATGCATAACTTCTCCAAACTCCGGTTGCATCCTTTAGCTGTGCTCTTAGCACTGGGTCTGTCACCGAAGCAAACTGGAGAGAGCTCAGTACCCTCTCTTGTTCGCGTCTTGATATCCCTTCGGAATCTAGAAGTCTCTTGACAGAACCCGCTATCTCCTTCCTTTTCTTCGCCGGGATGGAGAAACGGTGTGACAAAAGGTCCCAGTGGATTCCCAGCCACTGGAACTTTTGAGATGGAAAAAGTCGAGACTTTTATCTGTTGATTTTGAAACCTAGGTACTGTAGGAACTAGATCACTTGACTGGAAGCTTGCAAGCATTCTGTCTCGGATGCCCACACCAACCAGTCGTCCAGGTAGGCTACTACCTGAATTCCCTTTAGGCGTAATTGTTTGAGAGCTACGCTCGCAAGCTTCGTAAAAATCCTTGGGGCTATGTTTAGCCCGAATGGCATGGCTCTGAAGGCGTATAGTCTTCGTTGTAGCCTGAACCCTAGGTAGGGGGAGAGTCGACGGTTGATTGGAATGTGCCAATAGGCGTCTGACAGGTCTATAGAGACGGAATATGCCCTCTCGGGCAGTAAGGTCCTTATGTGTTGCAGTGTTAGCATCTTGAATTTGTAATACACTATGAACTTGTTGAGTGGCGACAAGTCCAGAATGACTCTGAGCTTTTCCGAGTCTTTCTTGGGAACACAAAACAGCCTCCCTTGGAATTTGATGGACTTCACCTTTCGGATCACATTTTTCTCCAACAGTTCTTGAACGTATTCCTCCAGAACGGGGGTGGAGTGTTGGAAAACTCGAAGGCCCGGGGGTTGAGTGCTGTACCAGCTCCAGCCCAGTCCATTCTTGAGTAGGCTGTGGGCCCAGGGATCGAAGGTCCACCGATCCCGAAATTTCAGAAGTCTCCCTCCTACCGGTATCATCCCACTTGGACTGCCGTCCCGAGGTCTTGCCTCCCTGACCACGACCACCCCTGAATCCCCTTCCCCTTGAGGCGTGCCCAGACGAGCCTCTGGCTGCCCCTCTAGGCTTTGCTCGAAAGGAAGTAGACTGCCCTTCGAACGATGGGGTGAATGCAGTGGACTGTGTCGACACGGCCTGGGGTACCCACTGAAAAGTGGTCGGGGTTTGTGCCACGATCTGGGGCACTGGAGGCAATGGCAATTGCAGTTGCTGTTGCTGTCTAAAAGGCTTGGCTGGCCGAGACGGTAGCCTAGTCCTCATAGTCTTCCTCTTTGGTTGAGGACCTTCATCCGGGGAAGACTTTCTTTTGATAGCCAGGCCCCACTTCTGGAGAAGGTTTCTATTCTCCAAGGCGGCCTTATCAACTACTTCTTTGACCAAATCGGTAGGGAAAAGGTCTTTGCCCCAAATGTTGGAGGAGATTAGTTTCCTTGGCTCGTGCCTCACCGTAGCCGAGGTGAACACGAACTCCCTACAAGCTCTCCTCGCCTTGACGAAGCCATAAAGGTCCTTCGTCACTGTGGCCAGATGAGTCTTGGCCACCACCATGAACATTTCATGGACCTTGGGGTCACTTGCCATCGTCTCAAGAGTAGTCTGAAGAGACATTGAGGCAGCCAGTCTTTCTTTTGTCTTGAACTCTCTCTGCAAGAGAAAGTCAGACAGCTTAGGGAGGTCCTCGCCGAACTGACGTCCGGCGATATCAGCCTCCAACTTCCCAACTGAGAACGTAAGATGGACGTCCTTCCAGTCTTTGTGGTCCATAGGTAGGGCCAGCGACAAGGGTTTACACTCCTTCAGGGAGGGGCAAGGCTTGTCGGCCTCGACTGCTTTTAGTACAGCCGCAAACCCTTTCTGTAAAAAGGGGAAGGCTCTAGCAGGAGAGGACACAAAGGAAGGGAGCTTCTTGCTCAATGCAGCTACTTTTGAGTTAGAGAAGCCCCTCTCTTTCAACGAGGATGAAAGCAGAGCTTGAGCCTTAGTATGGTCCATCACTATGACCTCCTTCGGCTCTGTCTCCTCCTTTGAAGCTGGTTCCTTCCTCAGCCGGACACATGGTTTAGCATCTGAGCACAAGGGAAGGTCTTTCACATTGAGCCTTTTCTGGGGCCCATGTGATTCTGCAAGGCTCTGCATCCGCAGTTCCATTGCAGCCGCCTTCTCCTGATTCTCCTTCTGCATTTGTTGGATCATTCCAACAATAGAAGAGAGGGCCTGTCCCAGCTCTACTGGGAGACCGGCCGATGTTGAGGGAATAGGCTCCGGAATCTGAACCGGAGTAGCCGACACCTCGTCGACCTCTTCCTCTACGACGTCCGGGGCTTGAACTTCATCCTGGCCTTCTGCCAGGAGGTCTTCTTCCAAACGCTCGTCCACGTCAGACATCCTGTCATCTAACTGGATGTCTTGCATCGCGACCGCGACTTCAGCATCCACCTGGATCTGACTTTGGGGGGTCTCCTCTTGAGGCTGGGGAATCACAGCATCAGCTGATGCCTTAGGGAAAAGATACGCCCTCATCTTCTCACTTGGAAGATAAGGGCCAGAGGTGTTCTTTTGGAAGCTCCTTACCCAGGTACGAAGCTTCTCCCTTGCTATATCCCTTGATTCCGCCGTCCTAGGGGAATCAAAGGCCTCAATAATCAGGTTAGTGCACACAGTACTTACCTGAGGGTCCCAATACTGGAGATCATCCTTGGAGACAGCGCATGCTGCGTGTCTCCTACAAAACTCATGTCCGCAGAGATTCTTGCTGCGGACGTTGCAGAAAACATTTCCGCACTTCGGAAGGTCCTCCTGTAAAGAGAAGAAATTTCCATGAGTATCAAGTGAACTATGTATCACTGGATATGCATAGTATAGCATAACAATTCAGAAAGGAAAGACACACACTTGTGTTTCCCTCACAACCCATTGTTGCAGCCTTCCAGATAATAAAATCAAATGGTTAATCTCTTCTAGAGTAACCAATGCAAAGTTTCCAGAGGAAACAGGTGGAGCTCACACCTAAGCAATGATTTTAAAATCCTGGATAATAGACAGGAAAGAACTCACTTTCCTATCTGTAGGGCAACAGCAAAGGACTTGTGCAAGAAAACACAAAAGTGTTAGAACACACAGTGCTGTACCAAAACCTATACTATAGTTTTCTTCTTACAGTATATGTTATATTGAAGAATACTGGTACAGTATAGGAGGTTACGTGCCGGCCGGCACTTGCCGGCCGGCACACACCATGACTAGCTTTAAAGTATACTACCTTACAGCTATAAGGCGGCAGAACTCTGGTTCAAATGCATGTGCCGGCCGGCAGCAATTGCCGGCCGGCAGCAATTGCCGGCCGGCAACAGCCAATGCCGGCCGGCAACGACTGCCGGCCGGCAACTACACAAGGTAGTACCCAGCTGCCGGCCGGCAACTACACAAGGTAGTACCCAGCTGCCGGCCACACTCTTGGTGACCGGCAGACAAGGGCTGACATTAGCCAGCCGGCAAAGGTACAGGACCGATGCCAGTCGGCAGCAAAAGAACCAGAGGACTACACCCGCCCGGCTGCCGGCCTCATAGGCCGGCAGCCGGGTCGGGTACAGCACTAGAAGAAAATAGGATGGATGCCGGGATAAGAGTGTACACTACCTCCAAGCCCGGCAATCCGAAAGAGTGCATATAAGGAAGGGGAGAATCTAATTCAGGCTTCCTGACCAATGCCGTCTGGCTCTACAGGCAGGCATGGAAGAGGGACCAAGGGAGGTCCGGGCAGCACTCAAAATATAAGACCCTTGCCGGCCGGCAACTCTGCCGGCCGGCAACTCTGCCAGCCGGCAAGGGGCTGAGTCAATCCCACATCCTAACCTATTCTAGGTCCAGATGTAGAATGACGTACAGTACTGTAATGGCTAGGCCATTACGGAGATAGGGGGGGGAGGGACAAAAGAGGGTCCTACCAACCTTGCTTTAGTGACGGATCACCCGCAGCCAAGAAACTTATCTCAGCCTAAGGGAGATCCAAGGGGGGAGGCCAGCAATACTTGCCAGCTCCCAGAGTACCAAAGCAAGGGAGGTGTTGCTACTCCCAGGGAAAGAAACTTATCCTCCCCCGAGAACAGCAACAAGGACTAGTCTGGTAGATCACAAAAGAAGGAATCATATCCACAGAAACCTTCGGTAGTGACCTAAGGAGGCTAAGCCACCTTTGTCTGTGTCAGGCCAGCGAGGGAGACTCTACCCCAAGCCAGATAAACACAGACTCAGACTAAAAAACTCTATTGCTCTGTCCCTCTTTGAACCAGACTTACTGGAACAGGAAGGTACAGTAACACCCCAGTATAGTTTTATCGAAAATAAATTCGGAAAAAACCACTTAGGGATAAGCCCAAGGCTTAAACAGAGGGAAAGGGATTGCATACCTTCTCCGAAGAAAAGAAAGCAACCGGGGAGTATGAGAAAGTATACTAAGGCTCCATAAGCAACTTAGCCTAGGCACCAAGAGAATCGATTACCTAAATCACCGAAACTCACTCGTATACTATCTTGGAAATATTCCACACAATCTTAAATGTATAAAACATAGCCTAAAGCTTCAATAGAATTTTAATACACTCGGAAAAACCAAAATCATGCATGAAGTACTAGGACCAAACGACTAGGCTACATGGCCTAGCGTAGGCCAGAATGGCGAATACTTCGCCAAAATAATACTAAGCACGAAAGGAAATCCTATGTAATGCTAAATAGCTAAATTTTATTAAAGCAAAACAACCGGGAATGTCGCTCTGACTAACTAAACTTATACCTAGCGAGCGACAGCGTCCATGACACCTCCGGTAGGCTACGGCTCTTGTAACAAAGATTAAACCTATTAATCACTCAAAAATTTACCAAGAGCCTACATTTATACATAAAAGACATGGTACTCAACTTATCAGAGGCCGACGAAGACGGAGAAGCCATGAAAAGCAGAATAAATCCAAGATTTGCGAGAAACACAGGAAAAAACACCGAGTTGTTAAGCTACGCAAAAAGGAATACAGATGGCACCAGGACTGGCGCCAGGCACGCTTACGAATCGGGAGATAGGGAGCCTCGGGAGCGGCTCCCCCTTTTTCTTTCCCGAATTCGTTTCTTGCCAATTGCCCCCTGCGAGACGAAATCTCTGTTCGGGATGCAGATTGCCATGTGGCGTGTCAAGAATACGTCCTCTGATATGTCGCGATATCCCTTTCAGGAGGGATATTCGCTCCAGGAGTTAGAATTCTGGTACCTTAAGGTAAATTCTCTGGGAATATCGCCGTAGTTGTAATATACCCTAGGAAGCTACCCTATAGGAACTTCCATCAGGACGACATGGCTTGAGCCCAAAAATATGCATATATAAATATCTACACATACATATATACATACACATTCATATATTTGGTAAAAAGTGTTATAAATATTGTAACAAATGCATACGTAAATCAATATATATATATATATATATATATATATATATATATATATGTATATGTATATATATATATATATATATATATATATATGTATATATATATATATATATATATATATATATATATATATATATATATACATGCATATATATATATCTATATATATATATATATATATATATATATATGTGTGTGTGTATATATATTTATCTATCTATCTATCTATCTATCTATACATATATATATATATATATATATATATATATATATATATATATATATACACACACACTGTGTATTACACATAGAGAAATGCTTGCGTGGGCGGGTGTACAAAGAAAGAAGATTCTGATGTCAAGATATCAATGATTCGAAGAACTAGTTTTCTTTTATCCGTCATATTTCTCTCTATTCATAAGAAACGCCTGACAAAGAACTGCATTGTATGATGGTAGACAATAGGAAGTACATTTTGTTGGAAAGCAAAAGCTCAGATATTATCTCCTGGCCATATTTTCCATGTCCATTCCATGTCTCTTTCTGCCACCCCCCCCCCCCCTCCTTTGCCTGCTCACCGAACAAGCACTGGATGAGTCCATCCCAGGAATCCAGTGCTTCTGACTCAAGCATTTTCGCGATGATATTGCATTCCTGTCATTCTTCCGTCCTCGAATCAATATTATATTTTACTTGACTGATTCCATAAACCTTATCGAACCTGACGCGGATGTGCCGAGTCAGCTATGTTCCCTTCTCTCACACCCCCACTCCACCTATACCTGATTTCCCTCTCTTCCTCCCTCCTTCTCCATTCCCACTCACCTGGATGTACCTTACCTCCCATCACCTCTCTCACCTGAGTGCGAATACATGTTCTGGGGTATTTGAACATGATCGCTTATTACCTACCTGACTCCCTGTCTGGGGAAAGGGGGGCAGGGGATACATGGCAAGAAGGGAGAGAAATAGAGGAGGTGTCTAATGTCAAAGGTATCGTGGGGTGTTATATAGGGTGTAAGTAATCGTTAGCTAACGGTTACCTAACATGCAGGTCTTTCCAAATAATTGATTGAGTTAGTTTGTAACTTGAAAGCTTAATAAGAAGGTAAATATTCCGTGTTTTTTTATGTTAATGAATTTCGTCTTTTACAGTTTCCCTTGTCTCCTTCTTAGATATTTCCATTTTTGGTCCGATAGTTGATATTGAAAGACCAGCCAGTAGACTCTCTCTCTCTCTCTCTCTCTCTCTCTCTCTCTCTCTCTCTCTCTCTCTCTCTCTCTCTCTCTCTCTCTCTCACCAAAATATTTTATGCATGGTAAACCTTTTTTTTTTTTTTACATTATCCTACGCAACTAATGAGTTTCTTGCAACCTCTGGAAATTATTTATGCATGGCATTAGGTTTAGCATAAGAAAGAATAAATCCAAAATACTTAAAATTCTCAGATACATTTGTGTTAACATATTGTCACAGCATCTATAATGTTTAAAACGCTTCGAGAAGACTAAAATGAATGCCAGATCATTGCTCAGACAGCGTCTGTAACGTTTAAAACGGTTACAGAAGACTAAAATGACTACCAGATCTTTGTTCAGACAGCATCTATAACGTTTAAAATACTTCCAGAAGACTAAAATAACCACCAGTTTATTGCTTAGACAGCGTCTATAACGTTTATATGGGTTACAGAAGACTAAAATTACTGCTTGAAAAGATAGTTGAAACACCATTTGCCAGTCACACCAATCAGTCACTCAAACTTTTTTTCGGTGTAGTTTGATAGAATTAAAAGAACAACGCTTAGTTTTATTCATGCTAATTCTTTTCGTCTAGAAAATTGTGTTCCAATGATAATGAAATTAGCAATTAGGGTTTTGATAAGAATTAGTAATGATTAGTGATATTGAAATTGAGACATTATCTGAAGACGATTTCAGTAATCAGTAATGAATCATGCGTATTTCACAGTAGTAGTCTGATAATATCCTAGTTTCGTAATAAAGTACCATTTTAAACAATGACCCTTTTTCATTTACCACAAAATTGGCATAATTTTCGGCTCATTTATATTATTTTCAAACGACCAATATACATTTAGTTGTAAGAAATTGCCTTCTGTCTTATCAAAGCAATATATCTAAATTGCATGACATTGCTTACCAACTTGAAATATAGAATAAACAATAACCCTCTTTCATTTGCCACAAAATTTGCATAATTTTTGACTCCTTTATATAATTTTCAAACGACCAATAGACATTTAGTTGTAAGAAATTGCCCTCTGCCTTATCAAAGCAATATATCTAAATTGCATGACATTGCTTACCAACATGAAATATGGAATGTATTTTTTCCTTTGGTTTTATGAAGAGCGAATATCCTGAAGGTCAACTCTGTTCATCCCATTATCCGAAAGCAACTATTTACTGTCGATTTTTCTCCTTCTTCAAACAACTTCAAAGATCTTCTCGGAACGAGGAACCAGTTCTCTAATGAGGTCCCCATTAAATGGAGGAATGCGCGTCTATGCTAATAGAGTCGCATCCAGAAATGTTAGATAATCATTGGCATCAATCTCCGAATAAAGAAGATAAACCTTTTACCCTGGACCCGATGCTTAAGCCAAAAAAAAAAAAAAAAAAAAAAAAAAAAAAAAAAAAAAAAAGGAAAACGGAAACCCGTCCTGTTTTGATACTATAGACAGATATTGGCCCCGGGGAACGAATGGCGGTTATCCAAGTGACAGGAATAGCTCGGAAATATGCAGAATATTGCGACATAGACTGATAAAGGCAATTGCCAGATAGTTACGGACAGTTAAATCGAGATAACCAGCGGCTCCTGCGGGTTTTGCCGACGTACTTTTCAAGCTTGCGGCAAGCAGTGTCAGGTGACAGTTTTAAACTAAGAAAAGTTAGAGCCCAATACTTAGTCTCTCTCTCTCTCTCTCTCTCTCTCTCTCTCTCTCTCTCTCTCTCTCTCTCTTATTTCCATTTCGCTATTATTATTATTATTATTATTATTGGTTTTTAGCTGTGGACTACGGTTAAACGAATTATTCCTATCAAAATATTTTTACTCTAGATGAGTAATTTCAAAATTTTCCCAGATTTTGATCTTGATTGACCCTTCATAAGGTATGCATACATTATATACATTATTGCATTTGTGTATATTACATTATTAAGATATTATCCAAACTTATTAATCTTCTCTGATAGATTGGACATTGTTATAGCAAACTTGATACTGAAATTAAATATGTCTAGGTAAAACTGAGTTAGGCATGTTTAAAGGTCGCTCATGAGCAGCAGGGCAGAATTACTTTCTAGAAACTGACCATACGTGCAATCAGCACCCAAGCCTCCTCTCCACCTAAGTTAGGACCAGGGAGGTGCAGACAATGGCTTCTGATGACTCATCAGGTAGACCCATGGGCTCCTTCAAAATCCCCATCCCTAGCTTACAAGGACGGTGAGGTTGCAGACATTAGTAGAAACTATTTGTGTTGAACAGGGCTCGAATTCCTGTTCAACTGAGTGCGAGACAGGGAGGTTTTCAATAGGCTACCACAACCCTGTAAACGGAAATAGAGATAATTACTTAATCCTTTGACCCCCACGGGATGTGTAGGGCGTCAATGAATTCAAGTCATATGTCTTCCCTGTGCCATCTCTCTTGAGCTCAACCTAATTCTCAGATCCAACCTCCCTTGGCATTGTCATCAACCACATTTTTCTTGATCTACCACTTCCTCTCCTGCCCAGAGGCTTCCATTCAGGTATATCCTGGACTAACTCATCCTTCCATCTTAAAATATGCCCCATCCATTTCAAACTTGATAATCAAACAATATATCGTTGAAATGGGCACCACAGCCACCTCTCGAATTGCTGCATTTATTATATGCTGCTGCCCCCATTTGAGTTCCAAAATCCTTCTCAATGCTTTATTCTCAAATGCAAGAAATTCTCTACCAGTTGTTAGTGCTGTACCATGACTGGTGCCCATAAGTTTATACGGAACATACATACAAGTGAAATGTATATTTTTATTTTGCTGTGAACTGATATTCGATTTGATTTGACCTCTAAACTGTTTTAGCTTTCCCATTGCTTGTCTTGCCTTCACCATTCTTTCCTTGAATTCTGTAACCAATGATGGTTCGTCTGATCACCAGGATGCTTCAGATAATTCAGATAAAATAGAAAAAAAAAAGGATTTCATTATTAAACCTAATGCACTGGAAAGCATATGCCCTAGGATTTGTTATTGGCGCTGTAGCTATTAGTCTTTGCAGCTCTCCTTCGACCCCTACCTGCACTAGAATTTTTTCTTTCTACTTTATCTCCTTTTTTTTCCCTTTCTTTCATCTTGCTATTCACCCTCTTATAAAATTTTTCTTCTAAGTGTAACTGTTTACCCCCCCCCCCCCTTGAAAATGGATGCTAAATGGCCTCACAGGCCCTAGCGCCAGGCTAAAAGCCCAAATTCCTAAATCCAAGCCAAGGTCATCTAATTTGATAGAAAACCCAATTAGCTTCTTATTATTTAAACTAGGTCCTCGGTTGACCAAATCCTTTAATTCACCTTTTTTACTCTTCACCTAAGAAACAAGTGCTCTTCCTGCAGGTGCTTACAAACCCGTTTAACAACTGATGTTATCAGGGCATGTTTACGGACCCCTCGAGAATTTACGGGAGAATCGTACTTGTTTTTTTGTTGTCGAATGGTTCATTCGATCTTGTGTATAATTTCGTATAATAAAGGACGTCCACGCGTAGGTGTAGGGACAAGGAATTCGCTCGTCTGCTTCCGAATGAATATTTCATTCGGCAGATCCCGAGACCCTTGAATCAGACATCCAATCTCATTATGTTTTCGGGATATTTCATGTTATTTTATATTTAATTCTATCTTATCACTGCTATTACTATTCGATCTTTTATATTTAATTCTATCTTATCACCGCTATAACTATTCGATCTTTTATATTTGGTTATCTTATCGTTGCTATTATTATTCTTATATTCTATTGAAATTTACTATAATCTTAATAGGAATGTATGTGAAATAATAAATTTAGATTAATGGGAAGAGTAACTCATTATATATTGGGAATTCTTCATTAATTAGGAATGTTGGGGACACAATGCGATCCCTTGATCCTTTCTGGTAGAGGGAATCATTCATACATCTCAATACATTATTTGATATAGGCCTACCTTAATGCAACTCTGGTGCGACCATAAGAGTCGGAATATTTTCCTATTTAAATCAAATTCAACTAATGAATTTCTCTCTCTCTCTCTCTCTCTCTCTCTCTCTCTCTCTCTCTCTCTCTCTCTCTCTCTCTCTCTCTCTCTCTTTCTCTCTCTCTCTCTCTCTCTCTCTCTCTCTCTCTCTCTCTCTCTCTCTCTCTCTCTCTCTCTCTCTCTCTCTCTCTAAATATGGTCTGCAGCTATACATTCCTCTCCCGTTTATTCAATATGATTTAAGCAGACGACATGGCAAGGCAAAACCTGCTTATTTTTTTTTTCTCGTCAGCAAACAAGATGAGACCAGGAAAGTATTCATTTATTCTTGCAAGACATCAGGAGGACAATGTCCATCGTACATTTGCACGATAAATATCTATTTTAAAGATTACATTGCATGTGTCAAAGTAGTCTACATCTCTTTTTTTTTTTTTTATTTATTTATTTATTTATTTTTTTTTTTTGCTGTTCAAGATGTTATCAATCAGTTTGTTGTTTCTCTACTAAAGTATTCTAAACTTTTCTCCAAGGTGTGTATGCTTGTGTGTATGTGTGTGTACTGATGTAAGAATGTGGCTCAATAAGATTTTTCGAATT
>NC_090728.1:42414694-42434776 GCF_036898095.1 Palaemon carinicauda
TGTTTGTTTAAAGGCCGCTCATGAATGGCAGAGGCAAGGGACAGTGACATTGCCCTATCAAGCAGGACAATGCCATAGAGACTGACCATATATCATATGATCTGCACCCAAGTCCCCTCTCCACCCAAGCTAAGACGAGGGAGGTCCAGGCAATGGCTGCTGATGACTCAACAGATAGACCTATAGGCTCCCCTCAAACCCCCCAACCTTAGATCATAAGGATGGTAAGGTTGCAGACACTAATGACATTAACGAGACTGAGCGGGACTCAAACCCCTGACTGGTAAACACCAGGCAGAGACGTTACCAATCAGGCAACAACAACCTGTATATATAGAGATATTTATGTATGTATGTATGTATATATGTAAATATCGGTATGTGTATACATACAGTATGTATATGGATATTAATAAAAATCATATTAAGCCGAATAGAAAGACAGCTAGACTTTAATCAACCAAGTGAGAAGACAGGATTTAGAAGCGGGTATCCAACAACTTACCATATCCATGTAAATGAAATCAATGGAATATGACAAAGTACTATGTACTATTATTATTATTATTATTATTATTATTATTATTATTATTACTAGCTAAGCTACAACCTTAGATGGAAAAGCATAATGCTATAGGCCCAAGGGCCCCAACAGGGAAAAATAGCACAGTGAGGAAAGGAAACAAGGAAATACAGGAGAAGTAATAACAATCAAAATAAAATATTTCAAGAACTGCATCAACATTCAATTAGGTCTATCATATATAAACTATAGAAAATTCTTAAAAACCAAAGGAGGAAAATCGAGACAGAATAGCGTGCCCGATATACCCTCAAGAAAGAGAACTAACCCAAGACAGAGAAAGACCATGGTACAGAGGCTATGGCACTACCAAGGACTAGAGAACAGTGGTTTGATTTTGGAGTGTCCTTCTCTAAGAAGAGCTGCTTACCATAGCTAAAGAGTCTCTTCTACCCTTACCAAGAGGAATGTAGCCACTAAATCATTACATTGCAGTGGTTATCCCTTCGGACAAAGAGAAAGCTTTGGATTCTGTCAAAACTTACAGTAATAAAAGGCCTTCAAAGACAAGGAATAGATGAATTTGGTTAGAAACATTGAAGATATCTAGACAAGAAATACAACAATCCCGAAACTACATAAAACTAGTGAGAAAATCCCAATTGAAAAAGGAGTCAGACAGGGAGACCCCATCTCTCCTAAATTATTCACAGCTTGGCCCAGATGTATTTAAGAATTTAGATTGGGAAAATGCAAGAGTTAATATTAATGGGGGATACCTTAACAACTTTAAGATTTTCAGATGACATAGTTCTGTAGAGTGAAGCGTGGGAGGATTTGCAAAAGATGATAGAAGATTTGAATAGAGAAAGCAGAAATAAATATGATAATGCAGAGACAACAAATATGAGTTATGGACAAACATCTAGAGATTGTTCATGAACACACGTACTTAAAACTGACATCAAGTGTTTCCCCAGGACATTACATCGAAATTAAAAGAAGGATAAACATGAGATGGAGAGCTTTTGGTAAAAAAAAATTATATTATGGAAAGTAAAATGCCACTTTCCCTAAAAAGGAAAGTATTCAATCAGATGGTCCTACCAGTATTAAGTTATGCATCGGAAAATTGGAGCCTTACTAAATCCTTAGAACATAAATTAGTTACAACTCAAATGAGCTATGGAAAGAGTAATGATGGAAATAACACTAAGAGACAGAAAAAAAGTAACATGGATGTGAGAACAAACTAAAGTAGGCTGTAGGTTATGCTAACAACATTTAAGAAAAAGAAATGGACATGGGCAGGACATATAATGAGAATGACATAATAGATGGGCATTAAGAATAACAGAATGGACCCCTAGAGATAATAATAATAATAATAATAATAATAAAAAACAGGAAGGAAGAGAGGTCTACAGACAGGCGAACTAAGAAAATTTGCGGATATAGACTGGCACAGAAAGACCATAATTATACAGACAGGAGTGGAAGGACGTGTTTGAGATTCTTTGTTCTGCAGTGGACTTGTTACGCTGATGATGATGATGATGATGATGATATATATGTATGCATATATATATATATATATATATATTATATATATATATATATATATATATATATATACATATATATATATATATATATATAATATATATACATATACAGTATATATATTTATAAATATATATGTATGTGTGTGTGTGTATATACAGTATATAATCATTTATAATTTATTTGTTGCTGCATGAATATATTTATTTCTTAGTTAGCTTTATAACTTTTACTTTACATATGAAATTTATTGAAGTGTTATACGTTTTATATATATATATATATATATATATATATATATATATATATATGTATACGTATATTTATATAATATATATATATACATATGTATATGTATGTATATATATATATATATATGTGTATTTATATGTATATGTATCTATATATATGTATATATGTATATGTATATATATATGTATATATATATATATATATATATATATATATATACACACATACATTTACATATATAGTTCATAGACATGTATGAAAAATATATGATGAGATATATATATGCATATATAATTCTTAATTTAGCACAATTAGAAAGAAATGAAAGAGCAATAAGAATAATTTCAAAAGTGATGCAGTCACTCATATCTGCTCCCTTTAAAGATATAGTAGGTAGAATTTTAAATGAAAAAACAAGTTTCACGTATGGGAGAAAATTCATCCCTGTGATAAGATGTCTATCGGTTCATTTAAAAGTATATCACCAAAGTAAAAACATATACAAAGAACTATAGAAAGCATTGGTAGAAATGAAAAAAAATCTCAATATCATTTGATATTTGAGGGTCTTCCTTTAAAGGACGCTCAAGAATGGCAAAGGCAAGGGACAATGACATTGCCCTAATGAGCAGGACAATGCCCTAGAGACTAACCATATTTATATATGATCAGCGCCCAAGCCCCTTCTCCACCCAAACGAGGAACAAGGAAAGGCAGGCATGCTGGTGACTCAGCAGATAGACCTATAGGCTCCCCCAAACCACCCATCCTTAGCTCACAAGTTCTGTGAGGTTGCAGCGACCAAAGGAACTAACGAGTTTGAACGGGACTCGAACCCTAGTCTTGGCAATCACCAGGCAAGGACGCTACCACCAGGCCAAAACAACCCTACTTTTCAGTTGGCAACTACTGCCATCTATCGAGTTCGATTGTGTTAGCCTCTTTAAAGTCCTGGATGCTATAATTTATTTAGATTAGTTTTTTGTTGTTAATTATTCATTCATCTATCTAACCTCTAATTTATTTATCTATGTATTTCAAGTCTCTTTTATTCGTTTCTTGTTCTTTGGGAGTAAGGTATGTTAATCTGCTTTTAGATATTTTAGATTATTTCATAAAAATTTTACCTTTTTCTATAATGATATTGATGTGTATTTCAAGTCTTTTATTAGTTTCCTGTTCTTTGGGATTTAGTTATATTAATCTCTATTTAGGTATTTTAGATTATTTCATAAAAATTAACTCTTTTTCTTTATACTAATCTTCATTTAGATATTTTAGATTATTTCATGAAAGTGAACCGTCTTCCAATATACTAATCTTCATTTAGATATTTTATATTATTTCATAAAAATTAGCCCTCTTTCAATATATTGATCTTCATTTAAATATTTTAAATTATTTCATAAAAGTGAACCCTCCTTCATTAATGATATTGATAATATGTATTTCAAGTCTCTTGTATTAGTTTCTTGTTCCTTAATATTTAGTCATAATAATCTTCATTTATATATTTTAGATTATTTCATAAAAATGAACCCTCTTTCATTATACTAATCTTCATTTGGTTATTTTGAATTATTACATATAAATGAACCGTCTTCTAAGATACTAATCTTCATTTAGATATTTTAGGTTATTTCATGAAAATTAACCCTCTTTCAATATACTAATCTTTACTTATATATTTTAAATTATTTTATAAAAATGAACCCTCTGTCAATAATGTTATTGATGATGTGTATTTCAAGTATATTTTATTTGTTTCGTTTTCCTTAATATTTAGTTATACCAATCTTCATTTATATATTTCAGATTGTTTCTTAAAAAGGAACCCTCTTCCAATATTACTAATTATCATTTAAATATTCTATATTATTTCATAAAAGTGACCCCTCTTTAATTAATGATATTGATGATGAAAACAATACCAGGTTATGACATTGCGATTAACAGCAGCCAAAACAGACGAAAGCAACAGCAAAAAGAAAATAACATTTGTGGTTGATTTAACTTGAAAAAAAAGTTAGATTCTGCTGTCTTACCAAACAGGAATTCATTAACGATTATGCTTCGCCAAGCGTAGCACCCTACCAGCGTCACTCTCTTTATTGCAGCGTCTTAATGGAGAAATTGTTCAAGGAAAAGAAATGGAAGTTATTTGACTGTTTTTACTTCGCTTACAAAGGGTAAGGTGCTGATAACGCCATTTGCCTGGCGACCCAAAAATTTCTCCAATTCAACTTCTCTTTTCCCTTCCAGTTAAAAGTGTTGAAGTTTCCACGGATTGGCTGTTTTTTTATTATATATATAAATACACGAAATCTCCCTTCAAGTTAAGACAGTTTTTCTTTCTCTAGCGCCAGGTTTACTTAGGTTAATTCTTTACTTTGAACCTCTCCCTTCCCCCTTGCAAGGGGAATTTTGTAAAAGGGGAATTTTTTTCTTTTATTTATGATGATTAACGACCCGTGTAACATCGCGGTACGCTAGAATTAATTCCTCATTCCCACTAATGAAGACGTAGGAAAAGCAGCCCGTAAGAAGTAGGGTCGCGACAGTTTAATTGTGTAATGAACGCGGCTAACGAAGGAGGAACTCGACGGCTGACTCTTTGTTATCTTACGGCATGAATTACCCACAATCCTCTCCGGCTGAGACTCACGGGAAGTGTTCGCTCTTCAATATATGCTAACTTTGACTTCTTCCTATTCACTCCCTTATTCCTTTTTTTAGGGCGATCCATAACCATATTATGATCTGTAGATTTCCCCATGGATGATATGGGAGGCCACATTTCCCGGGAATGGGGTGGGAAAGAGAGGGAGAAACGAGAAGGAAAAGAACGAAAATGGGAAAGGCTTTGTGACTGCCGAGAGAATATCTCCTGATTATTTTTTTTTTTTTTTTTTATCAAGCGCGATGCTGTATTCCGAAATCTTCTTACGCTGGATCCTCTTTCAGTCTCATGATTATTCTCATCATTCTGGGAAAGAAATATTATCTGGGAATGGCTTGAGGATTTGCAGCGAAGTTTTTGGAATAAACTCGCTTCAACGAGGTATACTCGTTCCATGCTCAGAATAACATAAATAAAAAAAATAAAAAATAAAATTTTTTAGTAAAAATACAATGCGCTGTTATGAGGTTCCAGAAAATGAATATGACTTTGCCTTGAAACGTGTGCAAGATTAAACGGGAAAAGAATGTCTACACTTTTTTTTTTTTTTTTTTTTTTTTTTTTTTTTTTTTTTTTTTTACATTTCCATTCATAATTCTTATACAGCATAAAAAGTACACATTTACATTAAGGAATGATAAATGTGGTATGATAACCCCCATTTATCCCCATATTATTTTAACTTTTAACTCAAGACAGATCGAGCATCTCCCCTTTATAATAAAGAGCAACGTGTCTGTATATATATATATATATATATATATATATATATATATATATATATATACACGCACACACACATATATATATATATAATATATATATATATATATATATATGTATGTATTTATAGTAATTTGTATGTATATATATGTATATATATATATATAATTATATATTATATGTGTGTGTCTCACGCTCAAGAGCGCTGCCAGACATATGACTACTCGGTCTCCCTCATACCCTGGTGAGAGGGAATACACCGATATGTTCACTCGGAAACCACAATCAATCACAAATTGCCAAATCATCGGGTTATAGTTAGGAAAAGGGGAGTGGGTTGGAAAGTTTAATCTGTGTGCGTGTGTGTGTTATCTATTCATATATTAGACGTAATTTTTGACGGGTCGGGTACACTAGTTGAAGAATAAAAACTTTGGCAAACCCTTCTGTAGTTTACACGTGTACATGTTTTTTTAATAAAACGTAGTATAATATAACTTCATCATGCTATTCGTGTAATGGTTTAAGTGAGAACGTTGTTAGATATGCAAGAACGAGAGACTTTAATTTAGATAATTGAACTTTTTGTAATTAATTTATTACTTGGGAATAATAATGGATACTATTTTTTCATGCCGTAATCCCATCTTGTATTTGTTAGTCTGGTGACATCGTTAAAAATTGAAGTTACACAAAGTTAATTATCATCATACATTGGCATATCCGCAATTCAATTTTGATATGAATATTTTAAACTATAGTGAACACTTTCTTATTCTCCAAGTGCTTCGATAGTGTAGATTTGGCAATAAACGAGCACCATGCGGTGTGAAATGTTGAATACCTTCACTGTTAGGAAAAAACCGTAATTTTTATCGGATATTCTCCGTAAAAATATAGTGTTCTCAGTCGTATTTCAGTAAAATACAAGCGACCGAAATGTTATCTTACTTTGTTATTATCTTTTACGGTCGTGTGAACGTAATATCACTCTTTTACGTCAATATAACCGTTTTTTAAAACAGTAAAAATCCTGGAATAAATGTTGCAAGACTTTTACCGTTTTTTAATGCAAATTTTTAAGGGTTGGACTGCACATTATAAAATGGCCATGAAGATCCTGTAGATAGTAGGGTTCCACTGCTGTATAGGGCCCGAAAATCAGCCCTTAAAGTAAAGTAAGAAAAGTAAAAGTACTGTGTCCTTGTACGCCTAAAAGAATAAAACTTTGACTTGGAGCAGATGAAAATCCAAATGATTTATTACGAAGGTTGTTTCACAACAATACGGTCATATTTCACGACGGTAATAACCTTTCCCCCTTCATCAAATGCAGACTCCATTGCAAGGGAAAGATGATAAACAGATATTACACACAGACATTCCTCTAATTATCGTTAGCCCTTTCTGACATGATAAGGAAGATGAATACCAGATAGCGATCGCGAATCAGGATTATTTGCACGTTTGCGAATATATCGCTGGGGCGTAAATGCCGGTCTGAACTAGTCATGGGTGGTTATTGAGATTTTGAGTTCAAAGTAAGGTACGTAAAAGATCTTTGCCTGAGACTAAACACTAGTTTTAGGGCTGTTTATAGTTAGTTCTTGTGAATAGGCAATTCTCAATCTAATTGCTTTATCTTGTGGCGCTTGAGGGATAAAATGGAATTAATGTATTTAAAAAAAGATCATATTATCGTTCTGAATGATCTTTAACAAATTAGGAACAAAGAATTCGCTCTCTCTCTCTCTCTCTCTCTCTCTCTCTCTCTCTCTCTTAGACATACACAGACACACACACACACATATATATATATATATATATATATATAATATATATTATATATATATATATATATATATATATATATATATATATATATATATATATTACGCATACATACATAAGTATATATATGTACATATATATAATTATGTGTATATATAGATACATATTATATATATATGTATATATATATAATGTATATATATATATATATATATATATATATATATATATATATATATATATATATATACAGTATATATGCATTTAAAGAACTCAAGCAGGTCACACTCTTGTGATTGGCAGGCTATAAAGAGCTGCGAGAACAGACGACATGCATTCATTATTACCTGTTTCTTCACGTCACTATAAGCTGCAGCTACCTCTTGGCGAAAGAAGTCAACTGTGCTCCTCTGAATGGGCCTATAGAAGGAGGCGTCAACAGCAATAAGATTTGTGATGATTTTTGTGTCCAATATGAGCAGATCTTTGGACACTTCCTGGAAAGGATTGCCCAAATCCTTTATCACACCACCCGTGCACAACATCAAAGCACATTGAAATATGGACTACAACGAGGTTCAAGCATCTGGTGCTATACACCTAGCTCGATCGTTCATCTAATGCCATTCAATTCCCATGTATTATGTACTCCAAACAAGTAACTAAAGCGCCGTCACCCTTGGGTCGGCTCTCCTGTGCTGGCATATCCTGTCAATTCAGGTGCGGCTATCTAACTGAAATACCACAACTGACTAAACTTCTAGTTGAGACATATACAGGGCTTATTGTAAAGCATTTAGGACACTAGATTATGCTACAACACCACTGCAACAGTTAATAAACTACAATTATAGCTAGTACACTGCAAACTAACACTGAACCCCATGCTGAATCTCACAGCACGATGTCACCAGTGGACACGGAAATGGCTGATGATGATTATTTATATGTATATATATATATATATATATATATATATATATACACACACATACACACACACACACACACACACACACACATATATATATATATATATATATATATATATATATATATATATATATATGAGAAAGCTTTTGATTCTATCAAAACTTCAGCAGTAATGAAAGCCCTTCAAGACAAGAAATAGATGAATCCTATGTTAGAAATCTAGGCGATATCTATCCGGGAAGTACAGAGATCAGAAAATTACATAAGTATAGTATATATATGTATATATGTATGTATATACTGTGTATATATATATACATATATATATATATACAGTAAGTATATATATACTTTAGATATGTATATACTTACTGTATATATATATATATATATATATATATACTGTATATACGATATATATATATATATATATATAGATATATATATATACACTGTATATACCATGTATATATCTATCTATCTATCTATATATATATATATATATATATATATATATATATATATATATATATATACATACAATTTCCTAAAAACAGAAATTCTGGAAATCCTTTCTCTTACTTGGAGACAATTTCCCTCCAAAAAACAAAAAAAGGAACTTTATTAATGAACAAAATATGTCCAAAATTATAACGAAACGTCAGACAAAACTCTCTTAATTTTCAAAAGCAAGACTTCACTTTATGCAAATTGAGATAGCCAAAGAAGTGCCCCTTCCTTCAGAGAGAAGAATAAAGGGCATCACTTAATGGCGAAGAAACCTAAGTTTTTTCAAGAACCAGTATACTAATTTCTTATTCCTGAAAAAGATATCCCATCAAGCAAGGCAAAAAAGGAAAATCGTTTGTTGTGCAAGTCTTAATAATTCGGAAAATATGTATCGCCTAGATCTACAAATAAGAAAAACCATTTTTTCAAAAGAAAGGGTTAACCTATTTCCTTCAGAAGGATGAGTGGTCTCACTTTTTCTAAAGTAATGTGTACCGGGTTTATTCCTTTGGATTTCGCCGCTTATCTTAACAAAGGCGAGATAAATCTTTTCCTAAGACAGGTATATTTTCATGTCTCAAAAGCAGTGACCTTTTCTCCTTTCATTATTTTTTAAAGAAGAAAATTGAAAGTGTTTAAAAGTGTTTCGAAAAAGAATCCCTTTCATTAGTTTTCATAATAGTTAATAAAATGGTACTATTTTGATATGTTCAATGAAGTTCCATTCTATACTGTATATTTTAAAAGTATCAGAGTATGAACTTTATTTCCGAATATGCAGCGGTTGTTTTAACATTGGCCAAACGATCAAGCTTCATAGTACAAAAAAAAAAAAAAAAAAAAAAAAAAATCCTTATATAAAGAAAACATATGGAAGATTTCCTATTCTAGCCACCCGTAATACTACTGCAAGAGAGTTATTGGGTCCAATTACTGGCCAGATAGTACTACATTGGATTCCTCTCCGATTACGGCTCAGTTTTCCTATGCCTGCACATACACCGAATAGTCTGGCATATTCTTTACAGATTCTCCTCTGTCCTCATACACCTGACAACACTAAGAGAACCGGAAAATTCTTCTTTACTCCACGGGTTAACTACTTTACTATAATTATTCAGTGGCTACTTTCCACTTGATAAGGGTAGAAGAGACTATTTAACTATGGTAAGCAACTCTCCTAGAAGGACACCCCAAAGTCAAACTGTTGTGCTCTAATATTGGGTAGGGCCAACTCCTCTGTCCCATTGTCTTCCACTGTCTTGGGATAGAGTTCTCTTGCTTGAGGGTACATTCAGACACACCATTCTATCTGTTTCATTATTTTCTTTCCTTAAAGAGCTATTTTCCCTGTTGGGGTTCTTGGGCGCATCTTGCTTTTCCAAATAAGGTTGTAGGTCAGCTTGCAATAATAATAATAATAATAATAATAATAATAATAATAATAATAATAATAATTTAAATTAAGTCTATCCTTATATGATGATAAAAAAAACATTAGTTTCTATCAAAACTAACTGTTGCGTACTTTTTGCACCTGATATAATGTCATCCAGGTAAAAGATCACTGTAAATAGTTTGGGACTGACCAAGAATTTTTCCTGCCATTGCCTAAAACACAGAGTCAGGTAGTAACATTTGAATAACATCATAGAACCTCTTTTTGTATCATAAATAGTGAATTCCGTCCCTGTAGGAGGGTAGTGCTATCTGTGTACTTCACGCGGTGTACTGCAAGCATTACACAAGGGTCTTCGCAGCGTACCTTTGACCCTTATTTGCGCTTTCTTTAATTCAGTCTACTTTGATCCATAACCTTTTCCTTTCACCAATCTTGATGCCCAATATTATCTAAGAAATGAGTTAGCGGCTAGAGTGGATATGAATGTGTTGAGGTGGTTTGGCCATGTTGAGAGAATGGAAAATGGCTGTCTGCTAAAGAAGGTGATGAATGCAAGAGTTGATGGGAGAAGTACAAGAGGAAGGCCAAGGTTTGGGTTGATGGATGGTGTGAAGATAGCTCTGGGTGATGGGAGGATAGATGTGAGAGAGGCAAGAGAGCGTGCTAGAAATAGGAATGAATGGCGAGCGATTGTGACGCAGTTCCGGTAGGCCCTGCTGCTTCCTCCGGTGCCTTGGATGACCACGAGGGTAGCAGCAGTAGGGGATTCAGCATTATGAAGCTTCATCTGTGGTGGATAATGTGGGAGGTTGGGCTGTGGCACCCTAGCAGTACCAGCTGAACTCGGTTGAGTCCCTGGTTAGGCTGAAGGAACGTAGAGAGTAGAGGTCCCCTTTTTGTTTTGTTTCATTGTTGGTGTCGGCTACCCCCCAAAATTGGGGGAAGTGCCTTGGTATATGGATGGATCTTCATACAGTAGTGTCAGTGGTGGCATTTTTACCTGTTACTCTTGGGCGCTGAATGCAGTGTTGCCAGATGGAAAAATTTCACCAGCGTTCTTTTAAAAATAAGATGAGATCTTTTTTTTTTTTTTTAATGAGGCTTGATACAAATGTATGCTACACCATGAATAAAACAAAATTTAGCATTGAAAAAAACGTACTAACTGTTTTTCTATTTTCAATTGAACTCATTATATTGTATTTCCATCCTTCTCAGGGGAATTTGGGATCTGACAATCTGGTAACACTGGGTGAATGACCTCACAGGGCCGAACGCAGGGCTATATAGCCCAAAATCTTAATCTTGTTTGATCTGAGACAGCTCTGAATTTAGTCAGATTCAAAGTTGAAAATACAGTAAGAATCTTCATGAAATACGTTGTAAAAATCAAATAAAGAGTTAAACAGACTGCAATATTGATTT
This sequence comes from Palaemon carinicauda, assembly GCF_036898095.1. NCBI lineage: Eukaryota > Metazoa > Arthropoda > Malacostraca > Decapoda > Palaemonidae > Palaemon > Palaemon carinicauda. The sequence goes on from NC_090728.1 coordinate 42,426,497, forward strand.
TGAAACTGATTCCAACACCATTGTCTTAAAGGTGTATTTTGAAGCTTCAAACCTTTAGGGAACATGATTCGCCCCCTCCCTATTTATGTCACACTTCATGAAAACATTGAAAAACAAAGCTTATCTTGAGGAGGAATAATGTTAAACAAAATCAATATTCCTTCTGCAAGAAATATTAGGTTATCACAGTCGTTGTTCAATAAAATTGTGCAAAAATTAGAGTATTAAAAATATGTTTTGGAGATTAGTTTTAGAATGTAAAATGTTTAAGGAACATCTGTCAAAAGTCAAACTTTATCTATTCTTTGTATAAAGTTTACTAAAGATTTCTCGTTTTTTGTCGATAGTGTGCATGTATGTGTGTGTGTGTATGTGTGTGTGTACACTTTCAAATACATATGCTATATACAGTATATGTACGGGCACTTCCAAGCATATATTTGAATCATGTATAGAAAACTCTAAGACAGTCTGTATTCGAAGATATATCTTTTATTTCACTTACTTTCCAACTTTCAGAAGAAAAACTGCAAATTGATATTAATACAAAATAATGTAAACGGTTATTTAACCAGTACAAAAGAAAGCTATTTACAGAAAATGAAGTTTTGTTCGCATTTAAGTAAGTGGAAAAAGTCATATGTACAATAAAAATGACGGTTGAAATCTCATGGCAAATTGTGTAGACTTAAATGAAACTTGTTTTGAAAATAAAAGTCAGAGTGAAGCTCTTTCTTTTAGTTCTTTATTATGGTGTCACATCCTCTTCCATTTGCGACTCGCTTGACTCTGACTGAAGGAGTTATCAAATTAGGCTGCAACACAAAATTGAGTTCCATCGTGAAAGGTTTGTATTTCGTGATGCTGGGAGTCTCTCTCTCTCTCTCTCTCTCTCTCCTCTCCTCTCTCTCTCTCTCTCTCTCTCTCTCTCTCTCTCTCTCTCTCTCTCAAGTTTTTTGATAACCTGAATCCTAGACATTATTCTATAAAGCTAAATCTCTCTCTCTCTCTCTCTCTCTCTCTCTCTCTCTCTCTCTCTCTCTCTCTCTCTCTCTCTCTCGTTTTTTGAGTCCCGAAAGTTTTTTTTTATCATCCAGCATTTCAAAGCATGGTCGTTTCAACGATAGATACAACTCCTTTAATAACATTTATCACCATTATCATTATTACTATTTTTCATTATCATCATTATCATTATTATAGTCTTTGCTAATCGCAAAATACAAGGCTTCGGTTATTATGCGTTTCGTCTTCGGCTACAGCCGTAGTAGATTTCTTGTTGATACTGAACCTGGTCATTATATCATCACGTGTACTCGCGGCGAACTGCTATCTTCGTAATGCATGCTATCTTCGAATGGGAAAAAGATAGACGGTGGTTCCAGTGCTATCTTATTCCTCCCTTTCTCGCCAGTAATAATTAGTTTTTTTTTTTTTTTTTTTTTTTTTTTTTTTTTTTTTTTTTTTGAGTTGGGTAGATTATTCGGAATGCGTGCAATCATAGCTTGCAAAAATGATATAATGCAAATTATCATTGCTATTTTTTCTCCTGAATTATTTTTACAGTGTAGCATTACGTAAGCTTTGTATGGAGGAAGATATACGGTACTTGAAATACTGGCCTGTCATTTTTTTGTTTCCAATAACCAGTATTTTATCTTTTTTCTCTAGCCATTTGCCTTTTTTTACACACAGATGATGCATAATACATGCTATATATGTAAGGAATATGTATGATAATTTTAAGAATATCATCCCTTTCCTTTTTTGCCGACTCTCTCTCTCTCTCTCGCTCTCTCTCTCTCTCTCTCTCTCTCTCTCTCTCTCTCTCTCTCTCAGCAAAAGACTCGAGGAAAGTCATTGAAGTCGAATTTCCATAGGAATGGAACATTTATGAATAATATTCTGATATTTACTTGCTTTTTTGCATTTTGTGGTTTACAAAGCTGGCAAGTGTATTGGTGTGACTGACTTTTCATCAGAATTCCATAAGGGTTCAAATGAATAACTTTTAACAGAATAGACTCGAGGACGTAGATTTTGGCTTCAATTTTCCTTTTTCTATTTAGATCGCTGGAATCGAATTTACTGTATCTCAAAATCGTCAGCTCTTCTCCAAAGAAGGATGAAAGATTTGTCATTGAGCAAATAGAATATTCAAGTTTTATTACCTTTAGATGATTTTTTTTTTTAGAAATCGTATTGAAATAATTCACTTTTTATCTATTATATTGTCTTTAATAGTAAAGATATTGATACTTATAATTGATTTATTACTATCATTATATTGAGCAGTAGTAGTACTATCATTGGTCGTAATAATAGTTGTTTCATTATCATAATCATCATCGTCGTCATCATCATAATCATCATCGTCATTATTAATATTATTAATATTTATTTATAATTTACTCTGTTGTATTTTTCTTTTGCAATTTGCTGAACAAATACGTATGAACATAAATGAGACTCGCCTTAGATGCAACCTTCGGGGAAGCTTTCGTCTGACAAGTCGATGAAAACAACACAATATGAGAGAAGCCTCTTGTTTGCGTGTATTTACCCACATACTCCATCATCAAAGACTTCCAGAGGGGGGAGGGGAGGGGGGGAGGTGCTCATTCTGCTTCATACTAAACCACTCCTTCGGCCCCAGTTCAACTGCATTTAATTAATAAATGAATCGGGCAAAACATGAACCCGGCGTTTGTAGCTAGAAGGCTTTTCAACACGCTGCAGTCTGCAATGCTGGACTGATGAATCTGAGATATATATACCGGCTGCCTGGCGGCTTGTTCCAATAATTCGTAGAGCGTGTGCAGTCTAGAAGCGTCCATTAAACTTGTGTTTGCCACAAACCGAAGTTTATTTTGCACATTGCATTCGTATTTCTCTGTGGGTCGGGCGGCGTCTGTCAATGCAGGCAGAGATTAATGTGGGAAAACTGTTCTGAACTTTGAATTGGTTTGTATTTCCTTTTATGTGCAAAGTACAGAAAAGGGTTCATAGATTATTCATAAAGCTTTCATGAACAAAATGGCGTTGTAAAGCAATGGCAGTATTCTCTGTATTACAGAGAGAGGAGAGATGAGAGAGAGAGAGAGAGAGAGAGAGAGAGAGAGAGAGAGAGAGAGAGTCAATCTTCTCTCAAATGAAAGGCTAGGTTGTATGCAGTGTTTTTATTATTCTTTGTATTCGTAAATGGGATTTCATTTAGTAAATTGATTTCTCAGAGTATTAATCATCGTTATCTCAGCCATAGATAAAATGCATAAGAAAATTAAATCAATCAGAAAACTAAGTAAATTTGCATATGCCTCAATATCTCGGGATATCGCATTTCAAAGAATGTCTTGGTCAGAGGTTCTTTGAGTATCACACAACACTCAGACGTCTATAAATGAAACAAAACATCAAAATTTCATCACATTTCATTTCTTTTTCCGTATCATAATGGGTCGCTTTGCGATTCCCAAACTAATCAATCTATAAGCAGTAATGTAATGTCATTTATTTAGTCGGTAGCAAGAGAGTTTAAAGTAGAGAAATTTAAACTTAAATTTAAAGTAGGGGAATTGGATCGCAACATTTTTTGTCCTTCCTATCTTTTCTCTGACTAGTTTTGTAATGGCATCCTTTATAAGGTATTTCTCATCGACTACTATTTATTTTCTTGAGCATTCTTCGTCGGCAATATTTCCTTATTTCACACTTTTTGTTTTGTGTTAAATACGTAAATGGAACTTTTTCAAAACCGTAATCAGATTCAAATACACTGATAAGGCTGTTACAGAAAATGTTTTTTCTTCTCTCTCTCTCTCTCTCTCTCTCTCTCTCTCTCTCTCTCTCTCTCGTTTATTTGTCGTTTCCTGTTGAAGCAAAGGACTCGAGGAAAGTTACTGAAGTGAAATTTCCATAGGAATGGAAAATTTATGAATAATATTCTGATATTTACTTGATTTTTGGAATTTTGTTGTTTACAAAGCTTTCAAGTGTATTGGTGTGAATGACTTTTGATCAGAATTCAACAAGGGTTCGAATGAATAACTTTTAACAGAATACACTAGAGAACGTAGAGTTTGGGTCCAGTTTTCGCTTTTTTTTTTTTAGATCTCTTGAATCGAATTTAATGCATTAAAAAGAAGGATGGAAGACTTTTTATTGAGCAAATAGAATATTCGAATTTTATTACCTTTAGATGATTTTCTTTTTTTAATGTAATGAAACAATTCTCTCTTCAGTAAATTATATTGTCTTTGACGGTGAAAATATTGATCCTGATTTTTAATTTAATATTATCATTATAATTAGTTGTACTAGTAATGGTCGTGATATTTAGTAGTTGTCGCATCATCATCATCATCATCATTATTATTATTATTATTATTATTATTATTATTATTATTATTATTATTATTATTATTATTATTATTATTATTATTATTATTCTCGCTGTTGTAGTTTTTGCAATATCCTGAATTACTGAACCATTACTTATGAACGTGAATGAGGCTTTAGATGCAACCTCCAGGCCAGTTTTCGTCTGACAAGTCGATGAAAACAACATAATATGAGAGAAGCCTCTTGTTGCGTGTATTTACCCACATACTCCATCATCAAAGACTTCCCGAGGGAGAGGGGGAGAGGGTGGGGAGGGGGTTCATTCTGCTTCATACTAAACCACTCCTTCGGCCCCAGTTCAACTGCATTTAATTAATAAATCAATCGGGCAAAACATGAACCCGGCGTTTGTAGCTAGAAGGGCTTTACAACACGCTGCAGTCTGCAATGCTGGACTGATGAATCTGAGATATATATACCGGCTGCCTGGCGGCTTGTTCCAATAATTCGTAGAGCGTGTGCAGTCTAGAAGCGTCCATTAAACTTGTGTTTGCCCTAAACCGAAGTTTATTTTGCATATTGCATTCGTATTTCTCTGTGGGTCGGAAGGCGTCTGTCAATGCAGCCAGAGATTAATGTGGGAAAACTGTTCTGAACTTTGAATTGGTTTGTATTTCCTTTTGTGTGCAAAGTACAAAAAAGGTTCATAGATAACTCATAAAGCTTCAATGAATAAAAGGGCCTTTCAATGGCAATATTCTCAGCAATGCGAAGAGAGAGAGAGAGAGAGAGATGAGAGAGAGAGAGAGAGAGAGAGAAAGAGGAGCTTTTATTTTCATTTGTGTTTGATGGGAGAGAGAGAGTTATCTCAGTCATAGATAAACAAAGATGGGGAAAATTAAAGCAATCGGGGTAACAAGTAAAAATCGTATGTACCTCAATATCTCCAGCTATCGCATTTCAAAGGATGTCTTGGTCAGAGGTTCTTTTGAGAATCACACAACTCTTAGAAGTCTATAAATGAAACAAGACATCAAATATATCACATTTCAGTTATTTTTTCGTATCATAATGGGTCGCTTTACGATTCCCAAACTAACAAATTATAAGCAGTCATTTGGTGGCATTATTTTAGTCATAATCAGTTACAAGTGAAGATATTTGTATAAAAACGAAGGACAATTTCAAGTTTTATCATATTTTTTATATTTTCTTTCCTATTTATGTGGAGAAATTTGTATAAAATGGACAATATTATGTTTACCTCAACCAATAAAGTTGGAAGTAGGTTATGTTTTACCTCCCGTTTGCGTGTGTGTGTGTGTGTGTGTGTGTGCGTGTTTGTGTGTGTATGTGATTGTATGTGTGCGTGTGTTTGTGAACAGTTTCTTGCCCACAATCTTATGTTTTGTTATATTTTCTTTCCTCTTTGTGGTTGAGGTTCTAAGTCCTTATCGACATGATTTGGAATTCAATCTCAGCCTCTGCTTTCCTTTGATCCTTTCAGTTCCATCTTTGGGGAATTGGATCGCAACATTTTTGTCCTTCCTATCTTTTCTCTGACTAGTTTTGTAATGGCATCCTTTACAGGATATTTCTCATCGACTACTCTATCCATTTTTTTGAGCATTCTTCGTCGGCAATATTTCGATATTTCACACTTTTTGTTTTCTCTGTGAAAAACGTAAATGAAAAATTTTCAAGACACTAATCAGATTTTAATATTCTGATAAGGCTGTTGCAGAAAAGGTTTCTCTCTCTCTCTCTCTCTCTCTCTCTCTCTCTCTCTCGTTTATTTTTCGTTTCCCGCTGAAGCAAAGTACTCGAGAAAAATTACTGAAGTCGAATTTCCATGGGAATGGAAAATATATGAATAATATTCTGATATTTACTTGTTTTTTTTTAATTTTATTTTCACAAAGCTGGCAAGTGTATTGGTGTGACTGACTTTTCATCAAAATTCAACAAGGGTTCAAATGAATAATTTTTTAACAGAATACATTAGAGAACGTAGACTTTGGGTTCGGTTTTCCTTTTTTATTTAGATCGCTCAAATCAAATTTAATGCAATTAAAAATTGCCATTTCTTTTCCAAAGAAGGATGAAAGAGTTGTATTGAGCAAATAGAATATTCGAGTTTTATTACCTTTATATAAATTTTTTGAGAAATTTTATTGAAATAATTCTCGCTTTTGTCAATTATGTTGTCTTTAACGTTAAAAATTTTTATACTCAATGAAATTATTATTATTATTATTATCATTATTATTATTATTATTATTATTATACGCTGTTGCAGCTCTTGCAATTTTCTGAATTGCTGAACAATCATAAATGAACGTGAACGAGGCTGATATTAGATGCAGCCTCCAGAACAACTTTCGTCTGACAAGTCGATGAAAACAACCACACTATGATAGAAGCCTCTTGGTTGCTGTATTTACTCACCTACTCATTCATCAAAGAAATCCAGAGGGGGAGGGGGAGGGGGAGTAGAAGGGGAGGGGCTCATTCTGCTTCATACTAAACCATTCCTTCGGCCCCAGTTTTAAAGGTTTAAAGGTCGCTCATGAAGGGCAGAGGTAAGGTACAGTGGCATTGTACTAGCAATCAGGACAATGCCCAAGAGACTGACCATATATTATATGATCAGCACCCAAGCCTCCTCTCCACCCAAGCTAGGATCAGGGAGGGCCAGGCAGTGGCTGCTTCTTCTTCTTCTTCTTCTTTAGATTGCCCGGAGCTTTTCTCCGGACAGGGGCTTTTTGACGGTGCGTCTAGCCTCTAGAGTGGCTGCTGATGACTCAACAGGTAGACCTATAGGCTCCCCCAAACCCGCCAACCTTAGCTCACAAGGATGGTAAGGTTGCAGACACTAATGGCACTAACAAGTCTGAGCGGGACTCGAACCCCCGACTGGCAAACACCAGGCAGAGAAGTTACCAATCAGGTCACAGCAACTGCATTTAATTAATAAATCAATCAGGCAAAACATGAACCCGGCGTTTGTAGCTAGAAGGCTTTACAACACGCTGCAGTCTGCAATGCTGGACTGATGAATCTGAGATATATATACCGGCTGCCTGGCGGCTTGTTCCAATCATTCGTAGAGCGTGTGCAGTCTAGAAGCGTCCATTAAACTTGTGTTTGCCCCAAACCGAAAGTTTATTTTGCATATTGCATTCGTATTTCTCTGTGGGTCGGGCGGCGTCTGTCATTGCAGTCAGAGATTAATGTGGGAAAACTGTTCTGAACTATGAGTTGGTTTGTATTTTCTTTTATGTGCAAAGTACAAGAAAAGTTCATAGACTATTTATAAAGCTTCTATGAATAAAATGGCCTTGCAAAGCAATGGGCAGTATTCTCTGCATTACAGAGAGAGAGAGAGAGAGAGGAGAGAGAGAGAGAGAGAGAGAGTTATTCGTAATCTAACTATGAAGGACTTGGTTTTATATAGTGTTTTTTTTTTATTTGTGTTTGTAAATGGAATTTCATCATTAAGAATTGATTTTATAGTATTGATTATCCTTATCTCAATTATAGATAAAACACACAATAAAATTAAACCAGGTATCGCATTTCAAAGAATGTCTTTGGCAGAGAATTCTTTGAGAATCATGCAACACTTAGAGGTCTATAAATAAAACAAAACATCATATTCACCATATTTCAGTTATTTTTCCGTATCATAATGGGTCGCTTTGCGATTTCCAAATTAAACAAACTATAATCAGTGATGTGGTGTCATTCATTTAGTCGGAATCAGATGAGATTCAAGCGGAGAAATTTATGTAAAAATGAAGGATAATCTTATGTTTACCTCCGCTAACGAAGTTGGAAGGAGGATATGTTTTACTCCCTCTTTGTGTAATTGTGTGTATGTTTGTTTGTTTGTGAAACAGCTTCCTGCCCACAATCTTATGTTTTGTTATATTCTCT
>NC_090728.1:42435276-42450276 GCF_036898095.1 Palaemon carinicauda
TCAAACCAGGTATCGCATTTCAAAGAATGTCTTGGGCAGAGAATTCTTTAAGAATCCTGCAAAACTTAGAAGTCTATAAATAAAACAAAACATCATATTCATCATATTTCAGTTATTTTTTCGTATCATAATGGGTCGCTTTGCGATTTCCAAATCAAACAAACTATAATCAGTGATGTGGTGTCATTCATTTAGTCGGAATTAGATGAGTTTCAAGCGGAAAAATCTATATAAAAATGAAGGATAATCTTATGTTTACCTCCGCTAACGAAGTTGGGAGGATATTTTTTACCCCCCACCCCCTCTTTGTGTAATTGTGTGTGTATGTTTGTTTGTTTGTGAACAGCCTCCTGCCCACAATCTTATGTTTTGTTATAATCTCTTTCCTGTTTGTGGTTGAGGCTCTAAGTCCTTACTGACATGATTTGGAATTCAATCTCACCTTCTGCTTTCCTTGAATCCTATCAGATCCCTCTTTTAAGAATTTGATTGCAACACTTTTGTCCTTCCTATCTTTTCTCGGACTAGTTTTGTAATGGCATCCTTTATAGGATATTTCTCATCGACTACTGTATAAATTTTCTTGGTCATTCTTCGTTGGCAATATTTCAATATTTCAGACTTTTTGTATCCTGTGTGAAAAACGTAATCAGATTTAAAAATTCTGTTAAGGCTGTAGCAAAAAAGGTTTTCTCTCTCTCTCTCTCTCTCTCTCTCTCTCTCTCTCTCTCTCTCGTTTAGTTGACGTTTCCTGTTGAAGCAAAGGACTCGAGGAAAGTTACTGAAGAGAAATTTTCATAAGAATGAACATTTATGAATAATATTCTGATATTTACTTGCTTTTCTGAATTTTGTTTTTACAAAGCTGGAAAGTGTATTGGTGTGACTGACTTTTCATCAAAATTCAATAAGAGTTCGAATGAATAACTTTTAACAGAATACACTAGAGAACGTAGACTTTGGCTACTATTTTCCAGTTTTTTATAGATCGCTCGAATCAAATTCACTGCATTTAAAAAATTACCAGCTCTTCTCCCAAGAAGATGGAAGACTTGTTATTGAGCAAATACTACATTGAAATATTATCTTTTGCTAAAATTTTTGAGAAATTTTATTAGAAAAATCTCACTTTCTTTATATTATATTATCTTTACTGATGAAGATTTTGAGACTGATAATGAATTCATTGTTTACGGTTTTAATTAGTAGTATTAGTACTAGTAGTGATTGTAATAGGTAGTATTTGTCGCACTATCATCATCATCATCATTATTATTATTATTATCGTTATTATCATTCTTGCTGTTGTAGCGTTTGCAATTGCTGAATTACTGAACTATTACATATGAACGTGAATGAGGTTAGCTTAGATGCAACCTTCATGGCAGCTTTCTTCTGACAAGTCGATGAAAACAACACTCTATAATATAAGCCTCTTGGTTGCCTGTATTTACTCACCTGCTCCATCATCAAAGACTTCCAGAGGGAGAGGGGGGAGAGGGAGGGGAGGGGGAGGGGGAGGGCAGTGAGGGCTCATTCTGCTTCATACTAAACCACTCCTTCGGCCCCAGTTCAACTGCATTTAATTAATAAATCAATCGGGCAAAACATGAACCCGGCGTTTGTAGCTAGAAGGCTTTACAACACGCTGCAGTCTGCAATGCTGGACTGATGAATCTAAGATATATATACCGGCTGTCTGGCGGCTTGTTCCAATCATTCGTAGAGCGTGTGCCAGTCTAGAAGCGTCCATTAAACTTGTGTTTGCCCCAAACCGAAGTTTATTTTGCATATTGCATTCGTATTTCTCTGTGGGTCGGGCGGCGTCTGTCAATGCATGCAGAGATTAATGTGGGAAAACTGTTCTGAACTTTGAATTGGTTTTCTATTTCCTTTTATGTGCAAAGAACAGAAAAGGTTCATAGATTATTTATGAAGCTTTAATGAATAAAATGGCCTTTCATGCAATGGCAGTATTCTCAGCAATACAGAGAGAGAGAGAGAGAGAGAGAGAGAGAGAGAGAGAGAGAGTCAATCTTCACTTAACTATGAAGGACTAGGCTATAGTGCTTTTATTTTCATTTGTGTTTGTAAATGGGATTTAATTTTAAGAATTGATTTTTGTGGTATTGATTATTATCGTTATCTCAGTCATAGATAAAAAAAGATGGGAAAATTAAAGCAATCGGGTCACTAGTAAAATTGTGTGTACCTCAATATCTCCAGATATCGCATTTCAAAGAATGTCTTGGTCAGAGGTTTTTTGAGAATCACACAACTCTTAGAAGTCTATAAATGAAACAAGACATCAAATTCATCACATTTCACTTATTTTTTCGTATCATAATGGGTCGCTTTGCGATTTCTACACTAACAAACTATAAGCAGTCATTTGGTGGCATTATTTTAGTCCTAATCAGATGAGTTACAAGTGGAGATATTTGTATAAAAATGAAGGACAATTTCAAGTTTTATTATATTTGTTATATTTTCTTTCCTGTTTATGTGGAGAAATTTGTATAAAATGGACAATCTTATGTTTATCTCAACCAATAAAGTTGGAAGTAGGTTATGTTTTACCTCCTGTTTGCGTGTGTGTGCGTGTTTGTGTGTATGTGATTGTATGTGTGCGTGTGTTTGTGAACAGCTTCTTGCCCACAATCTTATGTTTTGTTATATTTTCTTTCCTGTTTGTAGTTGAGGCTCCAAGTCCTTACTGACATGATTTGGAATTCAATCTAAGCCTCTGCTTTCCTTTGATCCTTTCAGTTCCATCTTTGGGGAATTGGATCGCAACATTTTTTTCGTTCCTATCTTTTGCTCTGACTAGTTTTGTAATGGCATCCTTTATAGGATATTTCTCATCGACTACTCTATCTATTTTCTTGAGCATTCTTCGTCGGCAATATTTTGATATTTCACACTTTGTTTTCTGTGTTAAAAACGTAGATGGAACTTTTTCAAGATCGAAATCAGATTCAAATACACTGATAAGGCTGTTGCAGAAAAAGTCTCTCTCTCTCTCTCTCTCTCTCTCTCTCTCTCTCTCTCTCTCTCTCGTTTATTTTAGGTTTCCCGCTGAAGCAAAGGACTCGACGAAAGTTACTGAAGTCGAATTTCCATGGGAATGGAAAATTTATAAATAATATTCTGATATTTACTTGTTCTTTTTAATTTTATTTTTCACAAAGCTGGCAAGTGTATTGGTGTGACTGACTTTTCATCAAAATTCAACAAGGGTTTAAATGAATAATTTTTAACAGAATACATTAGAGAACGTAGACTTTGGTTCGGTTTTCTTTTTTTATTTAGATCGCTCAAATCAAATTTAATGCAATTAAAAATTGCCAGTTCTTTTCCAAAGAAGGATGAAAGAGTTGTATTGAGCAAATAGAATATTCGAGTTTTATTACCTTTACATGAATTTTTTGAGAAATTTTATTGAAATAATTCTCGCTTTTGTCAATTATGTTGTCTTTAACGTTAAAGATATTGATACTCATAATGAATTTATTATTATTGTTATTATTATTATTATTATTATTATTATTATTATTATTATTATTATTATTCACTGTTGCAGCTCTTGCAATTTGCTGAATTGCTGAGCAATCACATATGAACGTGAACTAGGCTAATATTAGATGCAGCCCTTCAGAGCAGCTTTCGTCTGACAAGTCAGTGAAAACAACACAATATGAGGAGAAGCCTCTTGTTTGCGTGTATTTACCCACATACTCCATTATCAAAGACTTTCAGAGGGGGAGGGGGAGGAGAAGGGGGAGGGGAAGAGAGAGGGGGAGGGGGAAGAGAGAGGGGAGGGGGAGAGGGTTCATTCTGCTTCCTACTAAACCACTCCTTCGGCCCCAGTTCAACTGCATTTAATTAATAAATCAATCGGGCAAAACATGAACCCGGGCGTTTGTAGCTAGAAGGCTTTACAACACGCTGCAGTCTGCAATGCTGGACTGATGAATCTGAGATATATATACCGGCTGCCTGGCGGCTTGTTCCAATCATTCGTAGAGCGTGTGCAGTCTAGAAGCGTCCATTAAACTTGTGTTTGCCCTAAACCGAAGTTTATTTTGCATATTGCATTCGTATTTCTCTGTGGGTCAGGCGGCGTCTGTCAATGCAGCCAGAGATTAATGTGGAAAACTGTTCTGAACTTTGAATGGTTTTATATTTCCTTTTATGTGCAAAGTACAGAAAAAGGTTCATAGATTATTTACAAAGCTTTAATGAATGAAATGCAATGGAAGTATTCTCAGCAATACACACAGAGAGAGAGAGAGAGAAGAGGAGAGAGAGAGAGAGAGAGAGAGAGAGAGAGAGGAGAGAGAGAGAGAGTCAATCTTCACTTAACTATGAAAGACTAGGCTATTGTGCCTTTATTTTTATTTGTTTGTAAATGGGATTTAATTTTAAGAATTATTTTTTGTGGTATTGATTATCGTTATCTGTCATAGATAAACAAAGATTGGAAAATTAAAGCAATCGGGTCACAAGTAAAATCGTATGTACCTCAATATCTCCAGATATCGCATTTCAAAGAATATCTTGGTCAGAGGTTCTTTTGAGAATCACACAACTCTTAGGAAATCTATAAATGAAACAAGACATCAAATTCATCACATTTCAGTTATTTTTTCGTATCATAATGGGTCGCTTTACGATTCCTAAACTAACAAATTATAAGCAGTGATATGGTGGCATTATTTTAGTCCATAATCAGATGAGTTACAAGTGGAGATATTTGTATAAAATGAAGAACATTTTCAAGTTTGATTATATTTGTTATATTTTCTTTCCTGTTTATTTTGAGAAATTTGTATAAAAATGGACAATCTTATGTTTACCTCAACCAGTAAAGTTGGAAGTAGGTTATGTTTTTACCTCCTGTTTGCGTGTGTGTGCGTGTTTGTGTGTGTATATGATTGTATTTGTGCGTGTGTTTGTGAACAGCTTCTTGCCCACAATCTTATGTTTTGTTATATTTTCTTTCCTCTTTGTGGTTGAGGCTCTAAGTCCTTACTGACATGATTTGGAATTCAATCTCAGCCTCTGCTTTCCTTTGATCCTTTCAGTTCCATCTTTGGGGAATTGGATCGCAACATTTTTTTCCTTCCTATCTTTTCTCTGACTAGTTTTGTAATGGCATCCTTTATAGGATATTTCTCATCGACTACTCTACCTATTTTCTTGAGCATTCTTCGTCGGCAATTTTTCTATATTTCACACTTTTTGTGTTCTGTGTTAAAAATGTAAATGGAACTTTTTCAAGACCGTAATCAGATTCAAATACACTGATAAGGCTGTTGCAGAAAAAGTCTCTCTCTCTCTTGTTTAATATAGGTCAACACGGTTTTGTGCCCGGAAAAAGTACACAAACTCAACTGATAGCACACTATGAAAACATATACAAAAATATGAAAAATGAAAAAGACACAGATGTGATCTATCTAGATTTTGTAAAAGCCTTTGACAAGGTAGACCATAATATATTAGAGAAAAAAATGAGAAAGCATAATATTGTGGGAAAGATAGGAAAATGGGTAAAAGAATTCCTGCAAAACAGAAACCCGATGAAGCTCAGGTAATATCTGGCGTGCCACAAGGTACGGTATTAGCTGCACTGCTGTTTGTTATTATGATCTCAGACATAGACTGTGATGTTGAAAACTCTGTAGTGAGAAGTTTCGCCGATGACACAAGAATAAGTAGAGAAATTACTTGTGATGAAGATAGGAACTCACTACAAAGAGATCTAAACAAAATATATGAATGGGCGGAGGATGGTATTTAACTCCGATAAATTCGAATCACTGAATTATGGAAACAGAGAAGGAATGGTATATGCATACAAGGGACCTAATAACGAGACAATCACAAACAAGGAAGCAATTAAAGACCTTGGCGTAATGTTAAATAGGAATATGTTATGCAACGACCAAATAGCAACACTGTTGGCTAAATGTAAAGCAAAAATGGGAATGTTATTAAGATACTTTAAAACAAGAAAAGCTGAACACATGATTATGCTTTACAAAACTTATGTACGTAGTACACTCGAGTACTGCAATGTGATATGGTACCCACACTACCAAAAGGATATTGCACAAATAGAGTGTACAAAGGTCCTATACTGCTAGAATAGAAGAAGTTAAGGACCTTGACTACTGGGAAAGACTGCAAATTTTAAAACTATACAGTCTAGAAAGGAGAAGAGAACGCTACTTGATAATACAAGCATGGAAACAAATAGAAGGAATTACTGAAAACATCATGGAGCTAAAAATATCAGAAAGAGCAAGCAGAGGTAGATTAATGGTGCCAAAAAATATACCAGGAAAACTAAGGAAGGCACACAGGACATTAATCCACTACGCACCAGCATCGATAATGCAGCGACTATTTAATTTGCTGCCAGCTCATCTAAGAAACATATCAGGAGTGAGCGTAGATGTGTTTAAGAATAAGCTCGATAAATACCTAAGATGCATCCCAGACCATCCAAGACGGGAAGATGCAAAATACACCGGAAGATGCATTAGCAACTCTCTGGTGGATATACGAGGTGCCTCACACTGAGGGACCTGGGGGATCCCAAACCAAAAATAAGGCAATAAGGCTCTCTCTCTCTCTCTCTCTCTCTCTCTCTCTCTCTCTCTCTCTCTCTCTCTCTCTCTCTCTCTCTCTCGTTTATTTTTCGTTTCCCGCTGAAGCAAAGGACTCGAGGAAAGTTACCGAGGTCGAATTTCCATAGGAATGGAAAATTTATGAATAATATTCTTATATTTACTTCCTTTTCTGAATTTGATTTTTCTAAAACTGGCAAAATGTATTGGTGTGACTGACTTTTGATTAGAATTCAATAAGGGTTCAAATGAATAACTTTTAACTAGATACATTAGATAACGTAGACTTTGGGTTCAGTTTTCCTTTTTTATTTAGATCGCTCAAAACAAATTTAATGCAATTAAAAATTGCCAGTTCTTTTCCAAAGAAGGATGAAAGAGTTGTTATTGAGCAAATAAAATATTCGAGTTTTATTACCTTTATATGATTTTTTTTGAGAAATTTTATTGAAATAATTCTCGCTTTTGTCAATTATGTTGTCTTTAACGTTAAAGATATTGATACTCATAATGAATTTATTATTATTATTATTATTATTATTATTATTATTATTATTATTATTATTATTTGCTGTTGCAGCTCTTGCAATTTGCTGAATTACTCAACAATCACATATGAACGTGAACGAGGCTGATATCAGATGCAGCCTCCAGAGCAGCTTTCGTCTCACAAGTCGATGAAAACAACACACTATGATAGAAGCCTCTTGGTTGCCTGCATTTACTCACCTACTCATTCATCAAAGAAATCCAGAGGGGGAGGGGGAGGGGTTCATTCTGCTTCCTGCTAAACCACTCCTTTGGCCCCAGTTCAACTGCATTTAATTAATAAATCAGTCGGGCAAAACATGAACCCGGCGTTTGTAGCTAGAAGGCTTTACAACACGCTGCAGTCTGCAATGCTGGACTGATGAATCTGAGATATATATACCGGCTGCCTGGCGGCTTGTTCCAATAATTCGTAGAGCGTGTGCAGTCTTGAAGCGTCCATTAAACTTGTGTTTGCCCTAAACCGAAGTTTATTTTACATATTGCATTCGTATTTCTCTGTGGGTCAGGCGGCGTCTGTCAATGGAGGCAGAGATTAATGTGGCGAAAAATTTGAACTTTGAATTAGTTTTTATTTCATTTCATGTGCAAAGTACATCAAAGGGTTCATAGATTATTCATAAAGCTATCATGAATAAAATTGCCTTGCAAAGCAATGGCAGTATTCTTTGAATCACAGAGAGAGAGAGAGAGAGAGAGAGAGAGAGAGAGAGAGAGAGAGAGAGAGAGAGAGAGAGAGAGAGAGAGAGAGAGAGAGAGAGTTATTCTTAACCTAATTATGAAGGACTACATTTAAATAGTGTTTTTTTATTTGTGTTTGTAAATGGAATTTCATCATTAAGAATTGATTTCTTTAGTAATGATTATCCTTATCTCAGTTATAGATAAAACACATAATAAAATTAAACCAGGTATCGCATTTCAAAGAATGTCTTGGGCAGAGAATGCTTTAAAAATTATGCAAAACTTACAGTAGAAGTCTATAAATAAAACAAAACATCATATTCATCATATTTCAGTTATTTTTCCCTATATGCGATTTCCAAATTAAACAAACTATAATCAGTGATGTGGTGTCATTCATTTAGTCGGAATCAGATGAGTTTCAAGCGGAGAAATTTATATGAAAATAAAGGATAATCTTATGTTTACCTCCGCTAACGAAGTTGGAAGGAGGATATGTTTTACCCCCTCTTTGTGAAATTGTGTGTGTATGTTTGTTTACTTGTGAATAGCTTCCTGCCCACAATCTTATGTTTTGTTATATTTTCTTCCCTGTTTGTGGTTGAGGCTCTAAGTCCTTACTGACATGATTTGGAATTCGATCTCTCCTTCTGCTTTCCCTGGATCCTATCAGATCCCTCTTTGAGGAATTTGATTGCAACACTTTTGTCCTTCCTATCTTTTCTCGGACTAGTTTTGTAATGACATTCTTTATAGGATATTTCTCATCGACTACTGTATAAATTTTCTTGTTCATTTTTCGTTGGCAATATTTCTTTATTTCAGACTTTTTGCTTCCTGTGTGAAAAACGTAGCTGGAACTTTTTTAAGACCGTAATCAGATTTAAAAATTCTGATAAGGCTGTAGCAAAAAAGTTTTGTTTCTCTCTCTCTCTCTCTGTCTCTCTCTCTCTCTCTCTCTCTCCTCTCTCTCTCTCTCTCTCTCTCTCTCTCTCTCTCTCTCTCTCTCTCTCGTTTATTTGACGTTTCCTGTTGAAGCAAAGGACTCGAGGAAAGTTACTGAAGTCGAATTTCCATAGGAATGGAACATTTATGAATGATATTCTGATATTTACTTGCTTTTCTGAATTTTGTTTTTACAAAGCTGGCAAAGTGTATTGGTGTGACTGACTTTTCATCAGAATTGTATAAGGGTTCGAATGAATAACTTTAAACAGAATACACTAGAGAACGTAGACTTTGTCTACTATTTTTCATTTTTTTATAGATCGCTTGAATCCAATTCACTGCATTAAAAAATTGTTATTGAGCAAATACTACATTGAAATATTATCTTTTGCTCAAATTTTTGAGAAATTTTATTGAAAAATTCTCACTTTCTTTTTATTATATTATATTTACTGATGAAGATATTGTGACTGATATTGAATTCATTGTTACCATTATAATTAGTAGTATTAATACTAGTAGTGATTGTAATAGGTAGTATTTGTTGCACCATCATCATCATCATCATCATTATTATTATTATTATCGTTATTATCATTCTTGCTGTTGTAGCGTTTGCAATTTTCTGAATTACTGAACTATTACATATGAACGTGAATGAGGTTCGCTTTAGATACAACCTTCAGGGCAGCTTTCTTCTGACAAGTCGATGAAAACTGTACCAACCGTGTTTCACACAATTGTACATAATTCCTTTTGTATATATTATGCTTGTATCTTCGCTCTTCCCTTGCACTAAAACGAACATGAAAATTCCTGTCTGGTTTTTCCTCTGTAATATTGTCTGTCTTGTGAACTTGTTATGTCCAGTTGCCTTGCGGTTTTGTATATAAGGAGAGTGTTCCACAATAATATAACTCAGTCGTTTCCAATCTGCCTTTTAGTTCACACCCTTACTCGGCGCCGTCACATTGGTGACCCCGGAAGTCGACTCGCTCCCACTGCCTTCCACCCCCCCCCCCTCCCTCGCCCCTCCATCGTTGGTACTATGAGGGAGACGGACTCTACTGCAGTTGGCGCCGCGGCCGCTCCATTGAAACTTTCACCGTTCGCCAGCAGAGAAGCGTTTGCTTGGTTTCAACGCGCTGAAGTCCACTTTCGTATCAGGGGCGTGACTCGCTCAACCACCAAAGCGGATTATGTTCTCGCGGCGATACCCGAGGACACCTTCCCAGAAATATCCGACTGGCTTTGTGAACAAGGAGACACCCCAATAGCGTATGACGCCCTCAAATCATACCTTCTGCAGCAGTACTCGCCGTCGCCAGCCGCCCGTATAGCAAAGCTTTTTCAGCTCTCGCAACAACCGTTGGGGGACCAAAGGGCTTCGCTTGCCCTCAGGGAAATGACCAGTATCGCTCGCCTTCAACCTGCCGCAGACGGCTCTCCTCGTAAGGTGAACCTACTCCGTGCCCTATGGATACGCCGTTTACCTGAACCTGTACGCGCTGCCATACCCGATGTCGATAGTTTACCTATAAAGGACTTGATGACCAAGGCCGACGCCCTTATGGACAGCCACTTCAAGACCTCCATCAATGCTTCCACCCCTGACGACGAGGATGCCTATTCAACGTCAACCGAAGCTGACATGAATGCCGTAGGACATACACACCTACCCCGTGACGTGCCGAAGCGGTGACAAAGCCGCCCACCACCCACCAATCGCTCGCGCCCCAACGAACGACTTCTACAGCCACTTACTACCTCCCATCCGCCTCAGTTTTGCTACTACCACTTCAGATTCGGGGCAACCGAGAAGAAATGTGCCAAAGATTGTCAGTGGCCAAAAAACGTGTAAGTAGGCCATCGCTTGTGGCGGTGGCCTCCCATGTTTCTAATCTTTTCTTTTTACAGGATGCAGGAACGGGCGTGCGATTTTTGGTAGACACGGGTGCTTGTCGTTCTCTTTTGCCAAGGAAACTCTTCAAGGCACAACGTAGTCTGTCTACATCTGCCGACGTCCGCTTGGTAGCTGCCAACGGATCTGCGATACCCACCTACGGTTACGAGAACCTCACATTATCGTTCGGAAACGGTAAATTCAATTGGAAGTTTCTCGTTGCTGACGTCACAATGCCAATCCTCTGTGCGGATTTCCTCTCTCATTTCCACCTTCTGGTCGATGTCGCCCACCGACGATTGGTCAACGCAGACTCGTACTTGTCGACACCTCTTCAACCCGCCCCCTCTAACCTCGCTCTCCACATCAGCGCACCCACGGATGCCTACGCCCACCTCCTCACGTCGTACCCGGAAGTTTTCCGTCCAGAACTTCGCCAAACGCCCACGGTTCCTGCCAAGCACGGTATTTATCACCATATCAAGACGACGGGACCCCCAGTCTTCGCAAAATTCAGACGTCTGGCACCGGAACGATTGGCAGCCGCCAAACAGACGTTCGCCGAAATGGAGAAAATGGGCCTTTGCCAAAAGGCCTCCAGCCCATGGTCGTCATCCTTACACATCGTTCTGAAGAAAGACGGCTCCCTCCGTCCGTGCGGGGATTACAGGCGCCTGAACATGCAAACAGAACCGGATCACTACCCCCTCCCAAACATTGCCGATGTAACCTCCTACCTGCACAAAGCGAAGGTTTTCTCTACGCTCGACCTCCTGAAGGGGTATTATCAGGTGCCTATGAACCCAGAAGACATCCCCAAGACCGCCATCACCACTCCGTTTGGCACATACACCTTCAATTACTCCTGTTTTGGCCTTCGTAATGCTGGGGCAACGTTTCAACGTCTCATGGATGGCATCTTAGGGGACCTCCCTTTCTGTGTATGTTATGTGGACGACATACTTGTGTTCTCCTCCTCAAAAGAGGAACACCGTCACCTGCGCATCGGGCTCGACCGCCTGCAACAAAACGGCCTTGTAGTCCGGTACGACAAGTGTACCTTTGGCGCCAACGAAGTGTCGTTCTTAGGGCACCGTATCACTCCTGAAGGAGTCCATCCCCTCCCTGAGAAGGTAGCAGCCGTTCAGAATTTCCCCGCGCCCTCGACCGTCAAAGCTCTGCAGGAATTCTTGGGCATGATCAACTATTATCACCGTTTTCTGCCAGCCATTGCCGCCACTCTTGCTCCCCTCTACGCCTCCCTCAAGGGCAAGCCAAAGGACCTGAAGTGAGGTCCCCTTCAAGAAGCAGCCTTCTGCAATGCAAAGAAGGCCCTATCAACTGCTGCGGCTCTCACTTTTCCTATCCCACACGCACCTCTCCTTCTCCCCACCGATGCCAGCGACGTCGCTATTGGTGCAGTACTCGAGCAGGTGGTCAAAGGCTCGCCCCGCCCATTGGCCTTCTTCAGCAGAAAACTCTCCAAGGCACAATCGGGTTATTCTACCTTCGATCGAGAATTGCTGGCGGTGCACTTGGCTGTCCGTCACTTTCGCCATTTCTTAGAAGGTACGCCCTTCGTCATTCGCACAGACCACATGCCTCTGGTGCACGCCTTCACTCGACAATCTGACGCCTGGTCCGCCCGTCAACGCCGACATCTCTCCGCCGTGGCTGAATACAATTGCACCCTCCAATACATCCCTGGGAAAATGAATCCCGTTGCCGATGCCCTGTCAAGAAACACGTTGGCTGCCGTTCAACTGGGATTGGATTACAACGCCCTGGCTGAAGCCCAACAACAGGATCCAGAGTATCAAGCTTGTAGGACATCCTGCACGTCCCTCCGTTGGGAGGATTTTCCCCTCGAAGACTCCAACACCACCCTCCTCTGTGACGTCAGTACTGGTAGACCGCGACCTTGGATTCCTGCTCCCATGCGCCGACAGGTGTTTGATTTCATCCACGGCCTTTCACATCCCTTGTGCCGTTCTACTGCACAGCTGCTGAAGGCAAAGTTCATTTGGCACGGCATTTCTAAAGATGCTAAGGATTGGGTCCGTGCCTGTACTTCTTGCCAAACTTCCAAAGTACATCGACACACGGATTCAGGAGTGGGTACCTTTCCTCAACCTCAGCGTCGTTTCGCACACATTCACGTCGACGTTCTAGGCCCCCTACCCACATCACAAGGACATCGTTACCTGTTTACCGTCATCGACCGCTCCACTCGTTGGCCTGAAGCCATTCCCATGGAAACTGCAACGTCCGCCTCATGTACATCTGCCTTACTCTCTGGATGGATTTCAAGATTCGGTATCCCTGAGCATATTACTTCTGACAGGGGAACCACTTTCACCTCTCAATTATGGACGTCATTAGCGAATCTCCTGGGCATCACCCTACATCAGACAACGGCCTACAACCCCGCTGCCAATGGAATGGTTGAACGTTTTCATCGCACCCTCAAAGCAGCTTTGATGTCCCGCTGCAAGGATTGCAACTGGTTTACTCAGCTTCCCTGGGTCCTCCTTGGACTAAGGACCACTCCTAAAGACGCCCTCGACGTCTCGGCAGCCGAAATGGTGTATGGCGACCCGTTGGTCGTCCCTGCCGAATTTTTTCCTTCTACAACCTCCTCCGACGATCTCCAGCGCATACGTCACGTCGTGGGAAAATTTACTCTGTGCCGCCAGACTTACAAGCCCCCAGCGAAGCATCACATACCAACGGACTTGCACTCTGCAACGCACGTCTTCCTGCGCAACGACACCAGCAAGCCACCACTAACGCCCCCTTACACGGGCCCTTTCCTTGTGATCTGACGCAGTCCGAAAGCATTCCTCCTAAACATTCGGGGCAAAGAAGACTGGGTCTCCATTGATCGTCTAAAACCTGCTTATCTTCTGCCAGATGACCCGCCTACAGTTCGCCTCTCTAGATCAGGGCGCCCTATTTAACATGTACAGTATGTCATTTTTAGGGGGGAGCCATGTACCAACCGTGTTTCACACAATTGTACATAATTCCTTTTGTATATATTATGCTTGTATCTTCGCTCTTCCCTCGCACTAAAACGAACATGAAAATTCCTGTCTGGTTTTTACTCTGTAATATTGTCTGTCTTGTGAACTTGTTATGTCCTGTTGCCTTGAGGTTTTGTATATAAGGAGAGTGTTCCACAATAATATAACTCAGTCGTTTCCAATCTGCCTTTGAGTTCACACCCTTACTCGGCGCCGTCACAAAACAACACACTAAGATAGAAGCCTCTTGGTGTGTGTATTTACTCACCTGCTCCATCATCAAAGACTTCCAGAGGGGGAAAGGGGGAGGGGGAGGGGAAGGGGAGGGGAAGGGGAGGGGATAGGGGTTCATTCTGCTTCATACTAAACCACTCCTTCGGCCTCAGTTCAACGTCATTTAATTAATAAATCAATCCGGCAAAACATGAACCCGGTGTCTGTAGCTAGAAGGCTTTACAACACGCTGCAGTCTGCAATGCTGGATTGATGAATCTGAGATATATATACCGGCTGCCTGGCGGCTTGTTCCAATAATTCGTAGAGCGTGTGCAGTCTAGAAGCGTCCATTAAACTTGTGTTTGCTCTAAACCGAAGTTTATTTTTCATATTGAATTCGTATTTCTCTCTGGGTCAGGCGGCGTCTCTCAATGCAGGCAGAGATTAATGTGGGAAAACTGTTCTGAACTTTGAATTGGTTTGTATTTCTTTTTATGTTCAAAGAACAGAAAAGTTCATTGATTATTTATAAAGCTTTCATGAATAAAATGGCCTTTCAATGGCTATATTCTCAGCAATGCGAAGAGAGAGAGAGAGAGAGAGAGAGAGAGAGAGAGAGAGAGAGAGAGAGAGAGAGAGAGAGAGCCGATCTTCACTTATCTATGAAGATCAAGGCTGTATATAGTGTTTATATTCTTATTTTTATTTAAAATGTAATTTCCTTTTAATAATAAATTTTTATGATATTGATTATTCTTATCTCAGTCATAGATAAAATAAACGATGGGAAAATAAAGCCAATCAGCAAAAAAGTAACATCATATATGCCTCAATATCTCCAGATATCACATTTCAAAGGATGTCTTGGTCAGAGGTTCTTTTGAGAATCACACAACAATCAGAAGTCTATGAATGAAACAAGACATCAAATATATCACATTTCAGTTATTTTTCCGTATCATAATGGATCACTTTATGATTCCCAAACTAAACAAACTATAAGCAGTCATCTGGTAGCATTTTTTTAGTCATAATT
>NC_090728.1:42467776-42477776 GCF_036898095.1 Palaemon carinicauda
CAGTTTTGTTAATTTACAAGGCATTCCTGTCTGTCCGAATGTGACCCACCAACTTGACCCCGCTTTTGTTACATTTCAGTCATCTTGAATAACTTGCTCTTCAGTATCTTACCATTTTGTTATGGATATGACTAGTTCTTTTAATAGTTTGGGTACCGCTCATTGAATTAAAGCTTGTTTCATATATCTTTATTGCAGATCGACTCTTTTGGTTTATAGTTTGTTCCAAAATTTATATGCTATGTGCTTTCACGTTTTCGAAATCTCTTATATGGGGTGGGGGCAAAAGTCTGAAAGTAGACACCTAAGTGGATGGATACTCTCAAAAGAGTGGTTTAAAAATTTCCAAATGTTTGTAAGGTTTACCTTTCAGGTATGTTATTCAAGTCTGTAACAGTTCTTGAGGGCTTATTCCGTTCTTCCAAGATTAAACATGATGGGTTGATAATGTGATAGGATCAATTTTGGATGTTATAAGGTCATAAGGTCTATGTTGGATGTGGTCAGTTCAATGTTGGATTTGGTCAGGTCAATGTTGGATGTGGTCAGGTCAAAGTTGGATATGGTCAGTTCAAAGTTGGATGTGATCAGTTCAAAGTTGGATGTGATCAGATCAATGTTGGATGTGGTCAGTTCTATGTTGGATGTGATCAGGTCAAAGTTGGATGTGATCAGGTCAAAGTTGGATTTGGTCAGGTCAATGTTTGATGTGATAATTTCAATGTTTGATGTGATCATTTCAATGTTGGATGTTGTCAGGTCAAAGTAAGATGTGGTCAGGTCAAAGTAAGATGTGGTAAGGTCAATTTTGGATGTGATAAGGTCATTATGGTTATAAGGTTAATGTTAGATGTGGTCAGGTCAGTTTTGAATGTGTTAAAATCAAATTTTCATTAGCGGAGGGCGATTCTCAAAAACATAGATTGACACCCTCCATATGTAGGTTTGTTTTCTTAAGTGATTAATGAAAAACTTTGATACAAATACACATGTTCCAATTGAGTCCTATTTATTTATTAGATGCAACCATGAAAATAAAACTCTACAAATTCATCTTCAACCTTTTATTCTTTTATCTCATGGAAGAGGTCATTCCAAATTTGGTAAGGATCTTGAATCGCCACATCATAGTCAATGCTTACTTTCAACTTCTTCCAGATTGATCATCTTATTCAGCGGTAGTTTTAACATAATTTGTGTTTTTTATAATTATGACATTACATTCGCCTATGCGATTAGTGAAATTATTTTAATTAGTGTACGTCATCTAAAGAATATTTTCAATTAAATGATGAAATGAGAGTATAATTACTATGCTGTTCAGAAACTTCACTCTAAAATTTCAACCTACAGTTATGAAGCAAGTATCGTTTAGGAAGTAGAAATATCATATGATATGAAACCCTTTTATTTAGTGATTCTAATTTAATCCCCTCTTATAAAAAAACAACGAGTCGCTGTTAACGTCATGAATCCTCTTTTAATTCTCATCAAATCATACCAAGAGGTCGCCACAGAGAAATCACTTAAAAAAGAAAATAAAAATAACAATGGTAATCGAAAGTGTTAATCACAAGCTGCCGTGTATAATGACCCCTCAATATGAAATCTCCTCGATCGCAAACAAGATCCTATTTAGGTGGTTAACCTCAATTAATGTCATGATAATCTCTTTCCAAGACCTTTCACGGAACTATCGAAAATCACTTACCTGGTTGCGGTATCCGAAGACTAGTATTACGGCCTTATATACGACCCTTTGTTCATCGCGATACGACGCTATCAAAGGGCTAATGAACGTCGCCAGGAGCCTTGCCTCTCGCTTCTCTCCACATATGGCTATGAACGGCCGCGTTCAACTTGGTATAATTACTTCTGCCGCGAATTTACTAGCCATTACGATGTAAGATTTGCGTCGGTGACAAGAGGATTAGCGACCTTTCTGGGAATTGTAGAGGGGCGTTTCCTTAAAACGAAGTGGAATTAATCAGTATTTAATATGTGTGGTCGTGCTATTGTATGCCTCGTGTATGTTTCGTAAAAATAGAAAAACGGAAAACTGTCTTGCTGTTGCCACGTCGTTCTTGAAGGTGCAAGCAACAGGTTTAATCCTCGGAATTAAATGAGGTTTTCATTTATGCTTATCCTATCCCCTTTATAAAAGTGTGTTTTATTTTTTTTTAATAGATTTTTCCTCTCTCTCTCTCTCTCTCTCTCTCTCTCTCTCTCTCTCTCTCTCTCTCTCTCTCTCTCTCTAGGAATTCAGTGGTTTCCATTTATGCTTACCATATCTCTTTTTAGTGGGATTCTCTCTCTCTCTCTCTCTCTCTCTCTCTCTCTCTCTCTCTCTCTCAACCCCCCCTTGCTATATAGGCTGTGTATTACTGGCCCCAGCACCTAGAGAGAGAGAGAGAGAGAGAGAGAGAGAGAGAGAGAGAGAGAGATTCTGATTACCCAACATTATAATATAATAATTTGTAGCTTGAGAGAGAAAATCTCTCTCTCTCTCTCTCTCTCTCTCTCTCTCTCTCTCTCTCTCTCTCTCTCTCTCTCACCTTGGGAATTCACCTTTGATATGCTAGGTGTTCTAATAATTACCTCTTCAATAAGAAATCTCTCTCACCCTGTCTGCGATACACTAATAACATTATATTCATTACAACATTATATCGCGAGAAAGACAGTTTTGTTTTTAGTAAGTTCGGAATTCCTGGTTTGTTGCAGCAAGTTATCCTTCCCCATTACTTTACGCGAAGTTCCAAGAGAAAACATCCACACTATTCGTTTAAACATTTTTGTGTTTAGTGGATTTTCTATTGGTATTGCCCTTATTCGTAGTATCGTTTTATATCTAGTTTTCTTCATTTTTTTAGATGCTATTTTATATTTGGAGTATCAATTTTATATAGTTCTATATTTTTCTTATAGCATATTTTTGACGGTATCTATATTTCGATATATTTACTTTTAATTTCAAGGGGAACTTACTTTAGCAATATCATTATCACTATTTTTTAAATTACCAATGTTAACACTACAAACTATATTGCTGACGATAACAACAGTGAATAAGCCACTCATGAGATTGTTAATTAAACGGCCTTTTAAATTCTTCCCGACTCAGAGTCAGAGATGTAGCCTAATTGAAGTTTTACGTAGCAGGCCGCAATTGGTCAGATGTTTACATGCCGAACTGACCAATGAATTTACATGTTTTGAACACAATAGCTGTGGCTGTGTGGTTTCGAATAATTGTAGATTCCTCGCTTTGCCGAATGGAATTAGTTAGTCCAACGTCGGATTCCTAAGTGTTTTATATGAGAATTCCACAGTATAGTTAGTTCTCAATATAGAAAATTTGAGCTTTTAAAATTATCTTTATGTATATTTTGTATCAGCATGGGATAGGATATATCAATCTGCCAGTTCTAAATTATGATTTATTGGAATCCTGGAAATTAGAGGGAAAAAGTATCTTGTACAGTAATCCAAATGCGAGAGAGTTTCATTAGTCTATCACCCTGCTCTTCATACATTGATTTTTATAGGAATACGTGCTTGAAGGCAAGACTGATGTTATCACAAAATCCAGCAGGTTATACTTATATGTTTCTTCTTATTTCTTTATTTAGGATTCTCTCTCTCTCTCTCTCTCTCTCTCTCTCTCTCTCTCTCTCTCTCTCTCTCTCTCCTGTGGAATTCAGTGAAGTTTCCATTATGCTTACCCTGTCTCTTCGAGTGGTATTTTATATTTCTCTTAAAGTATTTTCAACCCCCTATCTCTCTCTCTCTCTCTCTCTCTCTCTCTCTCTCTCTCTCTCTCTCTCTCTCTCTCTCTCTCTCTTGTGGAATTCAGTGAAGTTTCCATTGATGCTTACCCTGTCTCTTTGAGTGGTATTTTATATTTCTCTTAAAGTATTTTCAACCCCCTATCTCTCTCTCTCTCTCTCTCTCTCTCTCTCTCTCTCTCTCTCTCTCTCTCTCTCTCTCTCTCATTTATGCTTATTCTGTCTTTTTGAGTGGTATTTTATATTTCTCTTATAGTATTCTCAACTCTCTCTCTCTCTCTCTCTCTCTCTCTCTCTCTCTCTCTCTCTCTCTCTCTCTCTCTCTCTCTCTCTCTCTAGGAATTCACCTTTAATATGCTATTGTTCTAATAGTTAGCTCTTGAATAAGGGATTTCTTTCACCCTGTCTGTGATACACTAATAGCATTATATTCATTACAACATTATATCGCGAGAAAGACATTGTATTGTTTTTAGTAAGTTCGGAATTCCGGGTTTGTTGCAGCAAGTTTATCCTTCCCCATTACTTTACGCGAAGTTCCAAGAGAAAACATCCACACAATTCGTTTAAACATTTTTCTGTTGAGAAAAGTGGATTTTCTATTTATATTAGCCTTATTCTTAGTATCGTTTTATATTGATTTTCTTCTAAATTTTAGATGCTTTTCTATATTTGCAGTATTAATTTTATATTGTTTATATATTTTTCTTATAGCATAGTTTTTGGTGATATCTATGTTTTGATATTTTTCTTTTAATTTCAAGGGAAGCTTATTTTAGCAATATCATTGATGTCAAGAATAGCAAAAATGTGGCAGCTTTCAAGAAAAACCTGAATACTTATCTCTTTCGAAAGTGTTATAATAGTGATCAGAAAACTATTAAGCCTGAATATAAATGCTAGCGAATATTGAAAATATATAGAGCAAAATATAAACTGAAAGAAATTATTTTCACACATCAAGGCCCGCCTGAACAGACTCTTAGTGTCTGATGGAGGGCGAGAAATAAACCCCTAAAAGTAAAAGTAAGTATTACTTCAATAATTAATGTCAACACTACAAACAATGTTACTGACGATAGCAACAGTGAATAAGCCACTCATGAGATTGTTAATTAAACGGCCTTTTAAATTCTTCCCGACTCAGAGTCAGAGATGTAGCCTAATTGAAGTTCTACATAGCAGGCCGATTACAATTGGTCAGATGTTTACATGCCGAACTGACCAATGAATTTACATGTTTTGAACACAATAGCTGTGGCTGTGTGATTTCGAATGGTTGTAGATTCCTCGCTTTGCCGAATAGAATTAGTTAGTCCAACGTCGGATTCCTAAGTGTTTTATATGAGAATTCCACAGCATAGTTAGTTCTCAATATAGAATATTTCAGCTTTTACTATTATCTTTATGCATATTTTGTATCTGCGGTGATACGATATATTAATCTGCCAGTTCTAAATGATGGTATATTGAAATCCTGGAAATTGGAGGGAAAAAATATCTTGTACAGTAATCCAAATGCGAGTGAGTTTCATTCGTCTATTACCATGCTGTTCATATATTGATTTTTATAGGAATACTGTGCTTGAAGGCAAGACTGGTGTTATCACAAAATCCAGCAGGTTATATTTTTATGTTCTGTTATGTTTATTATTTCTTTATTTAAGATTTTTAATCTCTCTCTCTCTCTCTCTCTCTCTCTCTCTCTCTCTCTCTCTCTCTCTCTCACACACACACACCTTTGATATGCTAGGTGTTCTAATAATTAGCTTTCGAGTAAGTAATTTCTTTCACCCTCTTTGTGATACATTAATAGCATCATATTCATTACAACATTATATCGCGAGGAAGAAATTACATTGTTTTTAGTAAGTTCGGAATTCTGGGTTTGTTGCAGCAAGTTTATCGTTCCCCATTACTTTACACGAAGTTCCAAGAGAAAACATCCACACCATTCGTTTAGATATTTTTGTGTTGAGAAAAGTTTTCTGTTTATATTAGTTAGTGCAAAGTCTGATTCCTAAGTGTTTTATACGAGAATTCTACAGCATAGTTAGTTCTCAATACAGAATATTTGAGCTTTTATTATGTATTTGTGCATAGTTTGTATCTGCTCGGCATATATGTCAATCTGCCAGCTCCAAATTATGGTGTATTGAAATTCCTGGAAATTGGAGGGAAAAAAGTATCTTTTACAGTAATCCAAAATGCTGGGGAAGCTTCGTTCGTCTATCACCATTCTGTTCATATATTGATTTTTATAGGAATACTGTGATGGAAGGCAAGACTGGTGTTATCACAAATTCCAGTAGGTTATACTTTTATGTTCTGTTGTGTTTCTTGTTGTTACCTCCGCCAACTTGGAAGGAGGTTATGTTTTACTCCCTGTTTGTGTGTTTGTTTGTTTGTGAACAGCTTCCTGGTCACAATTTTAATCTTCTAGTAATGAAACTTGCAGGGACTGAGTGTTATGTAATAAGGTGTAAATTATTAAATTTTGGAAGGTCACGGTCAAGCAAAATTTCCAATTCACGTAATCAGCCATAAGTTTGGACATCGTTGTCACAGAAAAACTTGGTTCATATTAGAGTGCATGGAAATCCACGTCGATTAATACATGTCAAGGTCAAAGGTCAAGGTCAAAGTTGAGCTAAAGGTCGAGAAATAAGATGCCGCACTAGAGGTCTGCTCTGTTATGAGTGCCCCTTTAGTTTTTGCATAATTCTGTCTTATTTTTTTACCTTTCATCGGGTTTATGTATAACCTTATTGAAGAGCTTTAATGAATCATGTAAAATTGATCGGATACTGTTTCTTAGTTCTTCTATTGAAGTTTTTTTTTTTTTTTTTTTTTCTATTTGAATATGGTAAGCACGGTTGCCTTCTTTGCTTTGGCTCTAGGGTAGACCGTAGGCTACTTTTCCGAACCGAAATAAATTTCCGAGACAAATTACTCTAGGGAATAGTAAAGAAAGCTTTTTATTTTATGATTTTGAAAGTAATTCTCGTGAAATACAAATACTTGCAAGTAAAGCCGTGCTAGACATACTAGAAACTACTACACATTGGATGTGTGGCGGTACACTCAAAATGGTTCCACAATTATTTTATCAACTATACGCGATCCACGCTATTAAAAGTGAATATATATATATATATATATATATATATATATATATATATATATATATATATATATATTGCCTGTGTTTACATCTTGCTGACAAATAAAACAAAGGAAACTTATAAAAAAGCCTTTTGGATTTTGAAACAAACCGCCCAGACTTAAAGTCAAGCACAATTACTACAGATTTTGAGAAACCAGTTATGGATGCTTACAAACTTGTTTTTGTAAATGTATAGATTCAAAGATGTTTCATCTTTCACGAGCAATTTGAAGGTAAATTCAAAGTATTGCTCTAACAAATAGTTATGTAATTTATACTAACTCTCTCCTTTCGCATTAGCATTCCTAGAACCGAATCAAATAACCTAAGCATTTGAAGAAGTGTTGGAAACACTAGATCTTGATATGGAGCAAGCAATGGAATAATTATACTGTTATTTTGAAGATACATACATTGGAAGACTCAGAACCGGAAGATTTTTTGTTTTATGATTTTAAATTAAATTATTGAGCTTTTCAATTTTTTTCACCAATACACAAATCTCTAACATAATATACACTCACAAATGATGTTAGAAAGAAAAATCCATAATAATCTAACTCTTGCACACTATCTGTTCTTGCGCTTTAGCTGTTTTGGTGCACTAGCTATTTTGAGATAGCTCTTTTGGTACTAGCTCCTTGTGGAATAGCAGTTTTGAATTTCACCGCTTCGGCATACCTATTTAGACTCTTTGCCAAAAGACGTTCAAAAACTTTAAGACAATATGGGAGTTATGGAAATTGGACAGTAATCACCCGGCTACAGCTCCCACAAACATGTTTACCTAATGGAGTATCATTACCAATGCTCCAACAAGTGCAAAAAGAACCTCTTCTTCCTAACTTGCGGAAAATACCAGACAAATTAGGCGCTAAGAAATCAGTGGTCTTTAAAAGGAAAAATACCATTTGGATCTACACCTCCATAGGCATCGAGGTCCATCAAGAGTTTTAATTTCACGGGACTGAAGAGCTGAACTAGATAGTTGAGCCTCAGGAAAACAGGAACGAGGAAGATAGAATGTCTAATTATTCTTACTGTCAAACACATCAGCTAAACAGGTTGCCTTTTCCTTTGGACAGTAACAGCGCCATCTGGTTTAAGTAAAGGAGGAACTGTTAAGGCTACGCCCTAAGTTTTGTTCTTTGATAAGTCTACCTTATAATTAGCTGATGTGGGAATCTTTGGCCGCTATTTCGTAGAAAAAGTATGGGATGTTAAGGATTCGCCTCTTGTAGTCTTGTACAGTCAGTTTATCCAATCCTTTTCGTCCAAAGTCATTTTGTCCAATCCTTTTCGTCCAAAGTCATTTTGTCCAATCCTTTTCGTCCAAAGTCATTTTGTCCAATCCTTTTCGTCCAATCCTTTTCGTCCAAAGTCATTTTGTCCAATCCTTTTCGTCCAAAGTCATTTTGTCCAATCCTTTTCGTCCAAAGTCATTTTGTCCATTCCTTTTCGTCCAAAGTCATTTTGTCCATTATGATTCTTTGGTCCAACGTCTTTTTGCCCAATGATTTTTTGGTCCAACGTCTTTTTGCCCAATGATTTTTTGGTCCAACGTCTTTTTGCCCAATGATTTTTTGGTCCAACGTCTTTTTGTCCAATGATTTTTTGGTCCAACGTCTTTTTGTCCAATGATTTTTTGGTCCAACGTCTTTTTGTCCAATGATTTTTTGGTCCAACGTCTTTTTGTCCAATGATTTTTTGGTCCAAAGTCTTTTTGTCCAATGATTTTTTGGTCCAACGTCTTTTTGTCCAATGATTTTATGGTCCAACGTCTTTTTGTCCAATGATTTTATGGTCCAACGTCTTTTTGTCCAATGATTTTATGGTCCAACGTCTTTTTGTCCAATGATTTTATGGTCCAACGTCTTTTTGTCCAATGATTTTTTGGTCCAACGTCTTTTTGTCCAATGATTTTATGGTCCAACGTCTTTTTGTCCAATGATTTTTTGGTCCAACGTTTTTTTGTCCAATGATTCTTTTGGTCCAACGTCTTTTTGTCCGATGATTTTTTTGTTCCAGCGTGATTTTGACCAATTTTGTCTGGACGAAATGTTAGATTTTTATAGCAGTTAGATATTAATATAAAGGTATATATACTGCATATATTAGATTATGTATGCCCGAGTATATTTGCAAGTAGAAAATTTTCCATGCGTTTTTATACATTAATTAAAAATACGACCAGAAAAAGTAAAATATGTAAGAAAAAAATTTATATTCATTGTAGACATTTTATTAATTACAGGTACAACCAGAAAAAGAAAAATATGGAAGACAAAAATTCATTTATATATGAAAATGCAAAAGGAAATTAATATGTATTGCAGACATTGATATGCAAGAATAAGATATATATATTGAAGGCACTAATGAAAATGTAAAAAAAAAAACTTTAATTAATAAGATGCTTAGAAAGAGAGTAGGTTGTGAGCAACAGCCTTTAGAAATTCAATTTTTCATAAGAATAATAATGTGCAACCAAAGAATGTATACTCTGATTAATTTGCCTATATTTATTTATTTATTTATTTATTTTTATTTATTTGTGTGTGTGTGTGTACTGTATCCCCTCGATAAATGTGATCTATCTTGGTTTGCATCAAGTTAGTTTCATTCTCCAAAACTTTTATCAGCCGCCAAATATTAGGATGGGTTGCGCCTAAAGAAAACTTCATTAACGAATGGTATCCTTCCAAAGCGTTATTTGTTCTTGGCAAGTTACTGACAACTCTGCTCTAGACATTCCATAATTCCATTGTAAATAACGGAGGCTCTCTTCTTCTCCCTCTACCATGACCTCTCACTACTCCCATATTGTTGACATCAAAGTAACTAGTAAATGATCGGTGGCTTTTGAAAAATATCTATAAAGAAAAAATGAATAAAATGTTCACCAAAAAGTATATAAATTATTGTTTTTGAGTGACTAAAAATTAAAATCAAGATGTGTGATGTAAATTGTTAAATTAGATGGATTTGTTTATAGAAAAATGCAATTAAATGTGATTATACTGTAAATATTGTGATTGTAAAGAAT
>NC_090728.1:42485276-42490276 GCF_036898095.1 Palaemon carinicauda
TTTCTAAATCCGAATCCAATTGAACATGACGATTCATGATGGAATAAAATTCAATAAATTTAAAACGGAATTAAGGTAAAAATTATAAACAACAACACTTGACGAAATCTGAATTCATCATGAAACTGTTGCACGATGCTAATGATGACCTTTGACCTGCTAGAATAATAATAATGTCGGAGTTGTTGACAGTGAAAAATGCTTAAAAGACTTGTCTCTATTTCGTGGTGGTTTGGAATGAGGATGATTTTTGCGTAATCCCAAATAACAATGAGACTTTTAATTCAGTTTCATAATGAAAATTATTAGGTCTGTTAATGAACCCTAACAAAAAGCACCAGCCACCCGTTGAGATACTAACGCTAGAGAATTATTTGGTTCTTTTGAGTGACCAGGTAGTACTACATTGGATATCTTTGGTTACATCTCATTTTTCCTTTGCCTACGCAGCAAATAGTCTAGCCTAATTCTTTTCACAATTTCCTCTTTCCTCATACATCTGACGACACTTCTTCACTCAAGGGGTTAACTACTTCACTGTATTGCTCAGTGGCTACTTTCCTCTTGGTAAGGGTAGAAGAGACACTTTAGCTATAGTAAGTAGTTCTTCTGGGAGAAATACACTCTAAAATCAAAACATTATTTTCTAGTCTTGGGTTAGTGCCATAGCCTCTGTACCATAGTTTTCCACTGTCTTGATTTAGAGATCTCTTGCTTGAGGGTACAGTATATCAGTCACACTATTCAATGTTTTCTTATTTCCTTTTCTCGCTCTGGTATTTTCCCTGTTGGAGCCCTTGTGCTTATAAATCCTAATTTTCCAGCTAGGGTTTAGCTTAGCTACACTTAAAAATTTGCATTAAAAAAATTAGAAATCCAGGAATAAATTTTGCCAAGCATTTACCGTTTAAGAACGGATATATTGACGTAATGTAGTGACATTACCGGCACCAACCCATAAAAGATAATAGTAAGTAGTGTAAAAAATACGGTTGCCTGTATTTTACTGAAATACGGCTGAGAACAGTATATTTTTTACTGAGAATTTTCGATTGAAATTAGGTTTTTTTTTTCTTTAAACAATGTAGTAATACGGCTGAGAACAGTATATTTTTACGGAGGATTTCCGATTAGAATGAGGTTTTTTTAAGTGTAGTAATAATAAAAAAAAAAATTATAAATCTCCTCGGCAACTTAGATGCCACTCTAGAAGAATTTGAGTGAATATTCATTGCACAACAAGCAACGTTAATTTTCTAAGACGTTTGCCTAAGTGAGACCTTTCATGTGCTATTTTGAAATCTCTTTCCATATTGATCAAACGTGACTTCTTAAACTGCAGACAGAAAATATTCAAGATACTTGTTTGAGAATTCTTCCATGTAGGGAAATGATACGTTCAATGTTGTTTTTATTTTCACTTGCCTACATTATCGTATGTTAACAATACATTAGTTACATAGATACAAATTTAAATGTATCGGGAGCAATATTTTCTTTTCTTTGTATGATGCGTAGGCCTATTATTCAAAATCAATATCGTGTAAATTTTAGTCTTTTGTGAAACAGTATCCTATTATTCAGAACTTAATTATTTTGTTTGATCGTAATGAGAGGTTTCTTATCTTATCAGTCGATAAAAGTTTGAGATACAAGAATGAAATAGGTTGAGAATTTCTTTCATAAATTGTACTGGTTGTCTAAGTATATCATATTACTGAAGAGGAGGAGAGATTAATGGTAACAAAAGAATTATCACCAATGGAAGTAGTAATGGGAGTAGCAGAAATACTGGGATATTTTTCTTTTTATTTATCTATGTATCCATTTACTTAAATGTCATTTTTTTCTTATCAGGAATGATAAGGAATGGCAACGCTTGTAATATCATAAATTAGAATTTAAAGGTCAAACCGAAATTAAATGCGACCTTCACGCAGACCAGAGGACCAAAATGACAACCGAAGACCCACTAAAACCAGACAAATTAACCCCCAGATCCCTCAAAAAGATTCTTATTAATTCCGAGCATCTCCTGTTGTATGATTCCCACCAGGGATTCCCCTTTGAAGAGGCCATTCCGTACGAATTATTTTCCTATCCAATTAACTTCAGGTTTGTGTAGATTTTCCCTCCTGGAAATCACAAACGGACGCGAAATGACGTCTGTAGGATTTCGGCGCTTCGCTAAATCCTTCCCGTCCGATTTATTTGATGTCCAATTTATTCTCGGTCACTTAAAGGGAGAGTAATGGGCAGGAGCCATATATCCTCCGCGCCGTGGGGCGGCGGTTCAAGTGCTGGAGTCCCTTAATTAATTCTCCTGAATTTACCGACTGCTGATGATAGGGGTTAAATGAAATAGTAAGCAGATCAAAAGGAAAAGATAGGTTTATGAACACGCTTCGTTCTCACAGTCATATTCAGTCCGTGGCGTAATTAAAAACTGTTGTTATTCACGAGAAATGGAATGGGGAAAAAAAATGAAAGGACAAGTGAGGAATTATTATATTTTACCTGTAATTGGTTGTCCCGTATTTTTCACTTTATACCTGAAGCGAAAATGACCTCCATAAGGTGTCAAGACTTAAATTACTGAATGGATGGTTATCCCTGCCATGGTACCGGAGAAAATTAAATGTTGGCTGTAATTATAAAACAACAAAATAACAAGTTTATGCTTTATATTTTGTCGGTTTACTGGTTTAATGGGACTTTCATTTGGTGTTCATCGCTAAGTAACGATTAATTCTAATGAAAGATGTTGCCTCTTTGTGGTCATCCAAACCATAACTATTTATTATCACCTATTTGCCGTTGCTGCTAAATTTTTTCGATGATATTTTTTATCCTTGGTTGTTAGTCTTTATAATATTTTCGAAATTTACTTATATCTTTGTGGTATATTACTCGTTTTAATGGAAACATTTATAACTAATTATTTATTCCTTTTAAGTTTTCGTAAGTTTCTGTTTGAAACTTGTACTCTATACCAAAGTAGTATTTATCACAACAAGCTATGTATTATTGTATCATTTTAAACATTACGTTTTCCACAGATTTTTTCCTGTGTTCCCTTCTTCGAAAAAAAATTATCATATATAACATTCACACTTGCATATCTTACAATTCTCCACACTTAATTATCTATGATTATCTCATTATCTAACTTTTCATCAAGTGTGACCATCCCTCCACAAAGTACCCCTTCAGCGTCACGGTTTGTGATTACCGAGGAACAAGTGCACCCGGGCATCACGCGGCGTGCCCTTTGACTCGGGAGCATCTCTGATGACATCCACGCCCTTCCACAACCAATTCTCAGACGTCCTGTAGCCTATAAGCCATTGCCCGTACCCCTATCCCATGTCCTATACCCCGTCCCGCCTTTCCTCTCTCTCTCTCTCTCTCTCTCTCTCTCTCTCTCTCTCTCTCTCTCTCTCTCTCTCTCTCTCTCCTCTCTTGGAGTCCTTCGGTGTCCTTTGAAAAAGGACATCCTAGGGGCACGGACAAGTGGTTGTCGGCAGGGGGTTAGCAAGTCTTGTTACTCGAGTCCAACCCGACCGTTTTAAACCTTGGCCTTAATTCACGGTGGATTTTTTTTATGGATTCTAACAATTCTCTATTGTATGTACAGTATATGCATGTGAGCGTGTATGGAATACATATATGTATGTATGTGTCATGGTCCGTGGTATGTTATACAGATATATATATATATATATATATATATATATATATATATATAAATTATATATATATATATATATATATATATATATATATATATATATATATATATATATATATACATATACATATATATATATATATATATATATATATATATATATATTATAATATATATATATATGTATATATATGTATATATATATATATAAATTTTTATTTATA
Source organism: Palaemon carinicauda (assembly GCF_036898095.1). NCBI lineage: Eukaryota > Metazoa > Arthropoda > Malacostraca > Decapoda > Palaemonidae > Palaemon > Palaemon carinicauda. The sequence continues at coordinate 42,489,192 of NC_090728.1, forward strand.
TCCTAATCTTCATCATAATCTACTACGCCTATTGAAGCAAAGGGCCTCATTAGATTTCGTCAGTCGTCTCTATCTTGAGATTTTAAACCAATACTTTCCCATTCACCATCTACTTCACACTTAATAGTCCTCAACCATGTGAGCCTGGGTTTTCCAACTCTTCTAGTGCCTGACGGAGCCCAGTTAAAAGTTTGGTGAACTAATCTCTCTTGGGTAGTGCGAAGAGCATGCCTAAACCATCTCCATCTACCCATTATCATGATCTCATCCACATATGGTACTCGAATAATCTCTATTATGGTTTCATTTCTAATCCTGTCCTGCCATTTAACTCCCAATATTCTTCTGAGGGCTTTGTTCTCTAATCTATAAAATCTGTAGGATAGTGTTTCATTGTCATACTATGACTCATGTCCATACAGTAACACCGATCTCACTAAACTGATATATAGCCTAATTTTTATATGTAATTTCAGGCAATTTGATTTCCAAATTTTTCTTAACCTAGCTATTGTCTGATTTAGTTTTTTTTTTTTTTCAATCTTTCATCAAACTCTAATTCTAGAGACCCTGTATTGAAGAACATGGCTCCTAAATACTTAAATGATTCTACCTCATTAATCCTTTCTCCTTCCAATTATATTTCATCTTACATTTCATATTTGGTGCTCATATCTCAAGACCAACCTCCTTTGATATATCATGTATTCTGGTAAGCAAACATTGCAAATCCTGTGGTGTTCTGCTAATAAGGACAGTGTCATCAGCATACTCTAGGTGAGCTAATTTCCTATTAGTACCAATCCAATCCAATCCTTCTCCACCATTCCCACTGCTCTACGCATTACAAAATGCATGAGTAGAATAAATAACATAGGTGACAACACATTCCCTTGGAGTAATCCGCTGTTCACTAGTAATTCATTTGATAGGACTCCACTAACATTAATTTTGCACTTGCTATGCTCATGAACAGACTTAATCAAATTTACATATTTAAGAGGAATTCCATAGTAGCGCAGGACTCCACGAAATTGGCCGGTGACAATATCAAAGGTTATTTCGTAGTCCTCACATGACATCAA
>NC_090728.1:42505276-42507776 GCF_036898095.1 Palaemon carinicauda
AGGCTCTTCTACCCTTACCAATAGGAAAGCGGCCTTTGAAGAATCACTGAGCACTGTGGAAATATATAGATTTAATATATGCTAATATAGGTAGATCTATGAATTTGAATTAAATATCTTCGAACGCATGTATTTGGAAGTGACAGCTCTAATCGTTACAAATACTTGTGACGTTGCTATATTACGTACCATTAAGTATGTACTTTACTTTAAAAGCTGTTTTCCTGGTTCTGACACACACCGAAAAGCCACGCGCACTGGAGGACATACAAAATTAGTATATGATATATGTTCTTAAGTATTTAGAGTATCATTTTTTTTTTCATGTCACTTGTTTCATTATTGAAAATTAGTGATATTATCAACTTCCTATTGAAAATTCTTTGACATCCTGCTGCCAAATGGAAGTAAGTGCATAATGCCTTGTAATAACTGGCTGAGGTTCTCTGCCTGATGAATATCTCGTGTTAAGATGTTCATCAGTATTTTCAAAATTTTACCCATTGTCAGGAAATGTATATGATAACTATTAAGCATCACAGACTTCCCTGTTCTTCTAAACTTACAATTTGTCGTTCATAAAACTAAAAGAATTCCTCTAGCTGAAGGCTATCTTTTCTCCAACCATGGAAAACTGTAATTGTAATATTTCTGAACAGGGATCATAGTTCAGGGATGGTATCTCTCTGCTTCCTGTATAATAATACTGCACGTGAACGTTACTGCTATCAGTGATTTTATGTTTAAAGGTCGCTCATGAATGGTAGAGGCAAGGGATAGTGATATTGCCCTATCAAGAAGTACAATGCATATAGATTGACCATATATATACATACGATTAACGACCAAATCCCCTCTCCTCCCAAGCTAGGACTAGGGAGGTCCAGGCAATGCCTAGTGATACTCAGCAGGTAGACCTATTGGTTCCCCCAAACTCCCCATGCTTATCTTATAAAGATGAAGTTGCAGACACTAAAGGAACTAGCGAAGTTGAGCGGGACTCAAACCCCAGTCTGGCGATCACCAGGGACAGACTTTACCAAAATTGTTTTGAAACTTTGCTTGTTTCATCTGAATAAGTATCGTAGATAAGAGAAAGACAGAAAGCTACCTGAAATATCCCCAGATTCTTTCCTTTTTTACCGAAGTGAAGAAAGTGCATTGGTATCCTCGAATTGTATCTACTAAACGTAAGGGCGTAGCCGAAGTAGGACATGAGATGGGCAATTGGTCCCCATAGAAATGTAACTAGGAATTTATTTTAATTTATCAATATACGAAACGGAAATATAATAAATTTATTCATGTTAAAGTAGTTAATGTAAAATACAGCAATTCATTAACAAATTGCTATTGGTTGTTTTTTCCTAAAACTCAACTATATGAAATTATTTACTGATAAAACCAAAACACTCATGTGAGAGCATTCGTTAATATTTAATGTATACATATGTGAAATATATTTATCTATATATTGAAAACTGCTCTCAGATAGTTTTTAATCTTTGCAAGGTTAACACACAGTTACTATCCTAAAATTGCCACTTGAACGCATGTTCTTACAAACAGAATAATCAAGCTTTTTAAGAACAATAGGTAGCCTTAACCTGCCCTTTTTCAACACAGATTTCACTTTTCTTCCTTATCTGATTCTTCACATCCATATAAGCTACTGTCTTTTTTGGCGGCGTCATTTCACTCCCCACAAAACCTGACCCTAAGGTTTTACTCAGTTATTTTGTCTCACTTTATATTTTGTGTATTATCTTAAATACATCAAAGAGAATGATTTATACTGTTCTTATAATCAAAATAAAATAATGTTATCACCTACGGCAAGAAGGTTAGTGTGTTCTTGATTAATAGTTTTTCCTTTATTTTTTATTGTTTTTTCCTAAGTGCTAGCAAGATTTCAGAAATTTATATGGGAACCTTATTAATATGATCAACAATTTTAGGCTTCTTGACTATTAACATGAGATTAGATTTATTGAGAGAGAGAGAGAGAGAGAGAGAGAGAGAGAGAGAGAGAGAGAGAGAGAGAGAGAGAGAGAGAGAGAGAGAAATACCTTTTAGGGACAAATTTTTCAACACTGTCGCAACAAATAGATTGTGGTGGCCTATTTGGTAACGTCCCTGACTAGTGATCGGTAGACTGGGGTTTAAGTCTCGCCCAAACTCGTTAGTTCCTCGCCATCCTTGTGTGCTAAGGATGGCGGTTTGGGGGGAGCCTATAGGTCTACCTGCTGAGTCATCAGCAGCCTTTGCCTGGCCCTCTCTGGTCTTAGCTTGGATGGAGAAGGGGTTTGGACGCTGATCAGAAATTTATATTTGATCAGTCTCTAGGACATTGTCCTGCTTGCTAGGGCAATTTCACTGTCCCTTGTCTCTGGCATTCATGAGTGGCCTTTAAACCTTTTAAATCTTATAGTCCTATGCCTCTGTAATACACAGCAACAGCTCTGCCTTCATCACCGTAAAAAATACATTAAGTGAAATC
>NC_090728.1:42512776-42527776 GCF_036898095.1 Palaemon carinicauda
AACGTAAATATGGTAATGAGTATATTACGCTTGTCCTGACCAGTTTGTCAAGTAACGCCAGATGATTCACTTAATGGAAAGATGCAAAACAGTTGGAAATGCTTTTAGAATGTCTATCAACTTCTGGTTTGGAGGATAAAACAAACAATAAGTTCGAATGTTTATTTTTTTTTGCCATCTGGGACCGACAGAAAGAGAAATAAGTGAAAAGGCTGAAGGAGAATTGTAATGGTCAGTTTTTTTTTTCAAAAGGTTCGAGATGTCATAAGGGATATTTACAGCTTCCCTCGAGAGAGGTGGTTAAAGGTGCTAGAGTTGCGGCTACGAATATCCTAATCCTATTCGACATGGCGGCCTCCGCCTTCCACCCCACCACACCTTATTGTCGTCCTCCTCACGCCCGTCTCATATCTTTCGCACCTTGTTGGGGTAATGGGCGTTCGTGGGTATACTGGGGTATTCATGCCCCCCTCACACATACCCTGCATTACTTGGCTAGTGAACACACTCGGTTAGAATTACATAGTACGTGAACATTATACTTCACAAGAGGAATTATAGGCAGGCCTCTCTCTCTCTCTCTCTCTCTCTCTCTCTCTCTCTCTCTCTCTCTCTCTCTCTCTCTCTCATGGGCGTATAAGGATACAGATGCGAACAAGTCATTAAGTGGGACAAAGACGTTTTAGTGGAGTACTTGGAGGCTCTGCGGTTTGGCCCCGGGTGTAGAAGATCACATTTACAGCCCCATGATTACAGGTGTGAGGGACACCAACACAGACGTTTTTTTTTTCTCTCCCTCTGCCTCCCTCCTTTTCTCTCTTCCTTCTGAATATATTAGAACGAGGAATTGTATAGTCAAGCATCCTCTCCTTCGTGGACCTCCTTGTTCCACTTTTGGAAAATTGGTCATTATTGTCTTGGCACAAACTGGTAACCTCGTTTTACATATTCTCTTCCTAAATAGCTATACAGTATATATATATATATATATATATATATATATATATATATATAGATATATATATGTATAGATATATAGGTATATATATATATATATATATATATATATATATATAGATATATATCTATATATATATATATAGATATATAGATATATAGATATATAGATATATATATATATATATATATATATCTATATATATATAGATATATATATATAGATATATATATATAGATATATATATATATATATATATGTATACAGTATGTATGTATGTATGTAGTAATTTATATATTTATACTGTATATAAATGTATATACTATGTAACTGTATATACGTTATATATATATATGTATATATATATATATATATATATATATATATATATATATATATATGTATACAGTATGTATGTATGTATGTAGTAATTTATATATTTATACTGTATATAAATGTATATACTATGTAACTGTATATACGTTATATATATATATGTATATATATATATATATATATATATATATATATATATATATATATATATATATATATATATATATACACACATACTGTTTGTGAATGAATGAATGATTTAATGCCTGAAAACTTTAAATCATTCATCCATTCACAAACAGTATGTGTGTATAGCATCATCATCAGCCATTACTAGACCATTGCAGAACAAAGGCCTCAGACATGTCCCCCAATCACGTCTGTTTATGGTCCTTCTATGCTAGTCCACACCCTCAAACTTTCTTAGTTCGTCAATCAATCATCTTCTTTTTCCTTCCCCTGCTTCATTTTCATCTGTTATATGACATTCTCATTGTATATTCTTCCCATATCCATTTCGATTTCCTTACATGTTGTTAGAATATCCTCTACTTTAGTTTGCTCTCGTATCCAAGTTATTATTATTATTATTACTAGCCAAGCTACAACCCTAGTTGGAAAAGCAAGATGCTATAAGCCCAAGGGCTCTAATAGGGAAAAATAGCCCAGTGAGGAAAGGAAATAAGGAAATGAATAAATGATGAGAATAAATTAACAATAAATCATTCTAAAAACAGTAACAACGTCAAACAGATATGTCCTATAAAAACTTTAAACAACGTCAAAAACAGATATGTGATATTTAAACTATAAAAAGACTCTTGTTAGCCTGGTCAACATAAAAGCATTTGCTCCAACTTTGAACCTTTAAAGTTATACTGATTCAACTACCCGATTAGGAAGGTCATTCCACAACTTGGTAATAGCTGGAATAAAACTTCTAGAATACTGTGTAGTATTGAGCCTCATGATGGAGAAGGTCTGGCTATTAGAATTAACTGCCTGCCTAGTATTACGAACAAGATAGAATTGTCCAGGGAGATCTGAATGTAAAGGATGGTCAGAATTATGAAAAATCTTATGCAACATGCATAGTGAACTAATTGAACGACGGTGCCAGAGATAAATATCTAGATCAGGAATAAGAAATTTAATAGACCGTAAGTTTCTGTCCAACAAATTAAGATGAGAATTAGCAGCTGAACACCAGACAGGAGAACAATACTCAAAACAAGGTAGAATGAAAGAATTAAAACACTTCTTCAGAATAGATTGATCACCGAAAATCTTGTAAGACTTTCTCAATAAGCCAATTTTTTGTGCAATGGAAGGGGAGACAGACCTAATGTGTTTCTCAAAAGTAAATTTGCTGCCGAGAATCACACCTAAAATTTTAAGTGTCACAAATTTAAAGAAACTTTATCAATACTGAGATCCGGATGTTGAGGAGCCACCGTCCTTGACCTACTTACAACCATACTTTGAGTTTTATAAGGATTTAACTTCATACCCCATAAATTGCACCATGCACTAATTTTAGCTAAATCTCTATTAAGGGATTCACCAACTTCAGATCTACATTCAGGGGATGGAATTGATGCAAAGAGAGTGGCATCATCTGCATATGCAACAAGCTTGTTTTCTAGGCCAAACTACATGTCATGTGTATATAGTACGAAAAGTAATGGGCCAAGAACACTACCCTGTGGAACACCGGATATCACATTCCTATACTCACTATGGTGCCCATCAACAACAACTCTTTGAGATCTATTATTTAAAAAATCAATGATGATGCTAAGAAACGACCCACCCACTCTCAACTGTTTTCAGTTTGAAAACAAGGGCCTCATGATTAACACGGTCAAAGGCAGAACTAAAATCAAGGCCAATCATTGCTCGTTTTCTGTCTCTTATTGTTATACCCATCATTATTCTTTCCATAGCTCCTTGAGTTGTAACTAGCTCATGTTCTAGAGCTTTTAAGGCTCCAAGTTTCTGATGGATAACTTAATAATGGTAGGACCATCTCATTTACCAAATGCTCTACATCCCATGCTTATCCTCCTTTTATTTTCGGTCTCTTGTCCTGGGGAAACACTTACTGTTTAAGTGTGTATATTCATTATAAATCGATTGGGGTTAATCTGTAACTCAAATATGTCGTCTATCTGCATTTTCAATGAACATTATCTTAATTGTACTCATTCATTTTCAGTCTTAGTTTTGTTTTCTCTTTTCAAATCTTCTATCAATTTTTCTAATTCCCCTCATGATTCACTAAACACGACTAATGTCATCTGCAAATCTCACGTTGTTAAGTTATTCCCCCAATAATATTCATTGCTATCAATATGTACATTCACACACACACACACACACACACATATATATATATATATATATGTATATATATATATATATATATGTATATATATATATATATATATATATATATATGTGTGTGTATATATATATGTGTATGTGTATATATATGTATATATGTGTGTATATATATGTATATATGTATATATATATATATATATATATATATATATATATATTTATATGTATGTATGTATGTGCGTGTGTATGTGTGCGTAATGAAAGGAATTTCCTTAGTAGTCTTTGAATTGGATACTATAAGATATCTGAAGAAGAAAAAAGGAAAATCACGAGTGTTAGTGATTAAGTTATCATATACTTAAACATATACTTGTATATACAAATGCTATATATTTGTACTATCACAATACAGTTTCTTTGCAACCCTCGTTGTTTAGGAAGTCAGTCAGTGGTGAAGAATAGTCCTCTCTCTCTCTCTCTCTCTCTCTCTCTCTCTCTCTCTCTCTCTCTCTCTCTCTCTCTCTCCTCTACTAGTACTACGTCTAAGTCTATGATTTATAAGAGTCGCTTTATATATATTCGTGTACTTGCATATAATGTGTGTATATATGTGTATATATATATGTATATATGTGTATATATATATGTATATATATATATATGTATATATATATGTATATATATGTATATATGTATAATATATATATATATATATATATATATATGCATATATATGCATAATGTATATATGTATATTTATATATATATATATATATATATATATATATATATATATATATATATATATATGTGTGTGTGTATATGTATATATAATATATATATATATATATATGATAATTTTATATATATATATATATGTATATGTATATATAATATATATATATATATGATAATTTTATATATATATATATATATATATATATATATATGCATGCTGTTTCAACATAGTCTATTTCAAATACCAAAAAGGTCGAATAAAAATAGTGATAAAACGATGAAAGGTGACTTCTAGCGAAATTTCCAAACATGAGTTATTGTTAAAGTAAGGAACAAAGACAAAACCGAAAAGAAGTCTGTTTGAAGAATGCTTTCGAAAAGAAACTTTAGATTACTGCATAGAGTGATTCTTTGACAATTGTATGAGCATTTTAAAAGTCTTTAGGTACTTTTAAAGAATTGAATGTGTTAGGATTATTATTATTATTATTATTATTATTATTATTATTATTATTATTATTATTATTATTATTACTTGCTAACCTACAACCCTAGTTGGAAAATCAGAATGCTATAAACACAGGGGCCCCAACAGGGAAATTAGGCCAGTGAGGAATGAAACTAGGAAAAATAAAATATTTTAAAAACATTAACAACATTAAAATGAATATTTTCTATATAAACCATGAAAACTTAACAAAATACGAGGAACAGAATTAAGTAAGAATAGTGTGCCCGAGTGTACCCTCAAGCAAGAGAACTCTACCCCAAGAGAGTGGAAGACCATGGTACAGAGGCTATGGCACTACCCAAGACTAGAGAACAATGGTTTGATTTTGGAGGGTCCTTCCCCTAGAAGAGCTGCTTACCAAAGCTATAGTCTCTCTTCTGCCCTTAAAAAGAGGAAAGTAGCCAGTGGCAATTACAGTGCCGTATTTAACCCCTTGGGTCAAGAAGAATTGTTTGATAATCTCAGTGTTGTCAAGTGTATGAGGGCAGAGGAGAATCTGTAAAGAATAGGCCAGACTATTCGGTGTATGTATAGGCAAAGGGAAAGTGAACCGTAACCAGAGAGAAGGATCCAATGTAGTACTGTCTGGCCAGTCAAAGGACCCCATAACACTCTGGCGGTAGTATCTCAACGGGTGGTTGGTGCCTTGGCTTATAAATTGTGAAGTGTGCATTTTCAATCTACTGAACATTTCCCAAGTGCATGGAAACACCATTAAAGGTTTAATGGTTGTTCGTGAATGGCACAGGCAAGGGACAGTGAGAATGACCTAGAGACTGACCTTATATGCATGCGATCAGAGCTCAAGCCCTCTCTCCACCTAAGCTAGGACCAGAGAGGGCTAGGCAATGGCTGCTGATGACTCAGCAGATAGACCTATAGGCTCTCCTAAACCTGGCGTCCTTAACTCCTAAGGAAGGTGAGATTGTAGACTACAAGAAAATATCAAAGTTGAGCGTGTCTCGAACCCCAGTCCAGCTGATTGCCAGGCAGGGACGTTTCCAATAGGCTACCACAACCCTGAAATGCAATAAACTTTTCATTATTCTCATTTCCTAATATTTCTTTGACCATTCTGCTAATTAAAAACTTTAGATTTTAATATTTGTAATTAGATTAAGACTTGAGCTTGGCTCAAGACAATAACTACTGAGCCATATGTCAAAATGGTTTGTGACACTTTTTGAATATTGTTTTTCGTTAGTTAATGCGAACACTGCATTGTATTACATTGAAGTTCAAATTTACAGTTCCACGAACCTGGGCTTCCACAATAGTGAATTATAAACGAACTAATTATCGTAAAAATATCACCTTTTTTAAAGAAAATAAAGTATTCCATTTCTCTTGTATCTAAAAATAAAAGATCTTTGAGGATGAATATTTAATGAAAGTTGGAATTGCGGTTTGATTATTATTGGAACCTGCTGTTTTGAGGAGAGGGGGGCGGGGCGCAAGATAGACACAAGTCATAAAATAAATCAAAATGATAAGATGTTTATGAAAATAATTTTCCATCATATTAAATCTGTTAAACTGAGCTATTACTTTCCCCCACACATAAGCACTTTAAATCTATTAAATTCTCGCTCGTCCATCGAATTACTTTAGATATAATTGAATGTAATCTGCACATATAGTTTTTATATATTGCACTCTGTAAATAATATATATATATATATATATATATATATATATATATATATATGTATATGTGTATATATATATGTATATGTGTATATATATATATGTATATGTGTATATATATATGTATATATATATATATATATATATATATATGTATATATATATGTATATATATATATGTATATGTGTATATATATGTATATATATATATATATATATATATATATATATATATATATATTGCAATATATAAATCTGTGAAAGTTGGGGCGCAAGAAAGACAGTAGTCATAAAATAAATAAAAATAATTAGATATTTATGAAATAATTTTCCAGCATATCAAATTCGTTAATCTGAGCTATTACTTCCTTCCACCCACACACGAACACTGTTTAAACCCATTAAACTCTCGCTCGTCCATCGAATTACTGGAGATATAATTAAATGCAATCTGCACATAGTTTTTATATATTGAGCTCTGTAACTAATATATATATATATATATATATATATATATATATATATATATATATATATATGTACTGTATATATACAGTATATATATGTCTATATATATGTGTGTATATATATATATATTATATATATATATGTATGTATATATATATATATATATATATATATATATATATATATATATGTATATATATACTATATATATACTGTATATGTATACTATATATATATATATAAATATATATACTATATATATGTATATATATATATTATATAAATATATACTATATATATATATATATATATATATATATATATATATATATATATATATAAATATATATATCATAAAATAAACCAAAATTATTAGATATTTATGAAAATAATTTTCCATCGTATTAAATCCGTTAACCTATGCCACACACACACACAGTGTTTAGATCCATTAAACACTCGCTCGCCAATCAATTTACCTCGAGATACAATTAAATGCAATCTGCACATAGTTTTTTTTATATATTGAACTCTGTAACGAGTATATACACAAGCAAGAAACCACCTCCTCAAGAATTACCATTTAATTTGAATATGAGATTACTGGCCAGGTAACTAATTGGCTCAATCCCTCGCCGGTCGAATAACCTGTTCCACTTTAGCTGAGTTGTCCGTCGAGCGGTAATCTGTGCAAGGGAACGAGGGCTTTAGATTTCAAAAGAAATTAGCTGCATTCATCGTAGTAAAATCATATTGCTGTGCTCTCCAGGAGATTGAAAATACCGGCCTGATTGGTCAAACTAATTGCCTCTGTTGGAGTTGCCCTAATTTCGTAAAATAAGTATTAATACACATAGCAATTGATGCTAAACTAAATTATATATATATTTTTTTTATACTGAAGTCGCCTCATTATGGTCTATTTTCATTTTATATTTGTGGTAATTCCGTACATTTAGGCTAATTTCTTCCTTGGCCTTGTGGGTATTAATAATTTCATGTATTCATGTAACATTATATATTTGTTTATAAGTTGGCACTACAATATTACCACCATAAGACCACTTTGATATTTCTTGTAAAAACTTTATACATCTTTCAGTACTATGAGGTACTTATTGGCCTTTAAAAGAAATGACTTTTATACCTACTACACTTTACAACACTTCCTCTTATCCTACTTCTCTTAGCCATTAACAAATCCTATTCTGTTTCTATGAGATTGATCTTATCTATGACGGTATTCAGTTGCAAAAGAGTATATCCTATTTAGTCTAATGTTAATTAAAAGCATTAGACGTATCTAGTTTGCAAAAATTTGAAACCATCTGTAACTATTCTTGTAATATATAGATAGTTTGGGCACGTATTTCATTAGGATTCTTGTTATTACCAGTTTATTGTTAATCCAGTTAACTAATTGAACCTCTATCTCTAAATAATATTTATTCGTGATTCATATCTATAAATCCCTGCAGTTTTTGACAGTTCTTATACAGCTTCGTCCATTTTAAAAATAGTTCTGAAATTGGAAAGGCAATTCAAAATTATTACAAAACAAGGATCCATAACGTTTCGTTTTTCTCATAAACACAAACTCGAAGTGACACACTCGTCCAATAAACAAAGCACTGATGATGTTCAAAATTTGAATGTATTGTTTACATTACATTTTCTTTTATTTTGCGTTACGTAATGGTACACCTTAGACATGGGCGTTCCACTTGCATCGTAGTTCAATCATTGAAAATTACTTTAAAAAAGTAAACAGTTGCAATTTTTCTTAAGCGTTGTTCTTATCCTTAGAATACATTTTTCACCTAGGGGCTAGACGCACCGTCAAAAAGCCCCTGTCCGGAGAGAAGCTCCGGGCAATCTAAAGAAGAAAGAAGAAGAAGAATTAGAATACACAAGGATGACAGTATTGTAAATTTATTTGTGATTGTGAACTATCATATCAGTTGGGGGTGGCATTTGACTTTCATAATGTCCTCACGTACTTAAATGTGTAGTTAAAAGACTACTTCACATAGCTCTTATTTTCGCTTATCATAGAATATATCCTTACCACTTAGCCACGTGGCTAAGTGGTAAAGTCAGTGTCATACAAGTATCCTGGACCAAGGTTCAAAACCCGGCTGGTCAGATACTATAGTCTTTGAGTGATTTCGCCTGGGGCTCTGATCCCGAGGTCGTTAAGAGAATCCAGATTTTAATGTATTAAAATATATGGCTTATTTGAAATATGAAAAAGCACGATTGAATGTGCAAAATTTATCATATATATATATACATATATATATACATATATATATATATATATATATATATATATATATATATATATATATATATATATAATGTATGTATGTATGTTCTGAGTGGGGCTACCTTAACGTGGTGAAAGGGTTTGCGTATCACCATAATCTGCAAACTCCTTTGGTTGGTTTGCTGTGAGCAATCAAACGAAAATCACCCACTATCACCAATCTGCACTGGCCAACATGGTGATGAAAACTGGATAAGCCCTACACATGAATAAAGAAATATTTGAGACTTTTGTCATGTAGTGTACTGGAAACGGCTGCATTGGTTGTTTACATATATATACATACACACACAAACACACACACACACACATATATATATATATATATATATATATATATATATATAATATATTTATATGTGTATATATATATATATATATGTATATATATATATGAATATATATCATATATAAACAGTATTATATATATATATATATATATATATATATATATATATATATATATGTCTATATGTGTGTATGTATATGTATATATATATGTATATATATATATATGTAATGTATATATATGTATGTATATATATGCATATATATATATATATATATATATATATATGTGTGTGTGTGTGTGTATATGTATATATTTATGTATGCGTATATATATATATATATATATATATATATATATATATATATATATATATATATATATATATATAAAGCTGCACAAAGAAAGCATTGGAGAAACGTAATGCGAAAGAACAAGTAAATGAAATGCAGGTGGGAGAGCGTGTTGCTCACTTCGTGAAGTAACCTCATAATTCAAATGAGATTCATTAAATGAAAAATGGCTAGCGTTACCAGCAGGCACTTGTTTTCCTTTCCTTGAAGCGAAGCGATATTTCCGAAAAAGAATAACGTTTTCTTACACTTTCTGGGGCTGATTTTTTTTTTTTTTTTTTTTAATGCGGAATTCTTACGAATCTAGATATTATGATATTCGTTAAATGTTAAAATTCGCGTTCTTTATTATTATTATTATTATTATTTTTATTATTATTATTATTATTATTATTATTATTATTATTTTTATTATTATTATTATTAGTAGTAGTAGTAGTAGTAGTAGTAGTAGTAGTGTTATTATTATTATTATTGTTATTATAATTTTCATTATTATTAAAATTTTTATTATTTTTTATTGTTATTATTTTTATTAGTAGCCAAGCTACAACCCTAGTTGGAAAAGCAAGATGCTATAAGCCAACGGGCTCCAACAGGCAAAAATAGCCCAGTGAGAAAAGGAAACAAGGAACTAGATAAACCATATAAGAAGTAATGAACATGATATTTTGTGTCCATCAGATTAGTAATTTGTTGTAATGCAAAGTTAAGTGTAGTTTTGAAAGCGACTTTTTTTTTTATTATTATTATTATCTGTATTAATAATTTGATATTTCTTTGTGAATGAAACGTTCACGTGTTTTTTCATTATCATGATATTTTGTATCCATCTCATTAGTATTTAATTTTTGTAAAACTAAGTTTATTCCACATTTTCCAAAGCATATATTTTTTTTTTCATTATCACGTGTGTTACTTTGATGTAATATTTCTTTGTAAATGAAAGTTTTTTATATGATGTATGATAACTTAAGAGATCCATGTCAAGATAATGAGCATATCTTTATCAATGTAGTGAAGAATATAAGTTTTTATCTTACGGTAACTTAAAGTTTAGTTACGATAATGAGCATTCCTTTATCAATGCAGTGAAGCATATAAGTTTTTATCTTACGGTAACTTAAAGTTTAGTTACGATAATGAGCATTTCTTTATCACTGTAGTGAAGAATATAGGTTTTTATCTTATGGTACTTGAAGTTTAGTTTCTTGCTCTGTATAAAATATTCTCCAAATGAAACTTCAAGTTTTCTGCATCAAAAAGCACAATGATTATAATATATCTTCAACATAAAAGAAATATATTCTCTCTCTCTCTCTCTCTCTCTCGCTCTCTCTCTCTCTCTCTCTCTCTCTCTCTCTCTCTCTCTCTCTCTCTCTCTCTCTCTCCCCCTGTGAATAGATGGATAAATATAATGAAAATCTTTACTTGTGCAATAGAACATAACATTGTGTTGATTCTTCTTACTAATAAAGATTTCTTTTTCAATAAAATATCTTATTTCGAATATCATTACATAATTATATTTCATGGATAAGCATCCAAGTTTTGCGTCAGGTACACATAGATAACTATATTAACAAGGTGATTAAGCCCAGAATCATTTTACCTCTTACAACAGAATTTAAAGTTGTGAGTTTCCTTGATGTTCGTCAGGAACGGCAAAGGCTCTACTCAATCCGGAAAACTTCACTTACCCAGATAATCTCCCCTATATAAAAAGACAAGTGTCTGGCCTGGCTATATATATATATATATATATATATATATATATATATATATATATATATATATATGTGTGTGTGTGTGTGTGTGTAGGTATGTATGTATGTATGTATGTATGTATGTACATACATATATGTATATTCATTCCTTTGCTGTCACGCCAATGGAAAGAGGAAGTATTCATACCTTGGTGAGAGGGGATACCCTGGGAGGTTCACTCTAAAGCAACAATCTCCCACAAATGGCCGAACCATTGTGTTTTGATTAGGAAAAGGGAAGGGGATGGGAAGGTTGAGTCTGTGTGTATGTGCATATTTATCTAAATATTTAGAAATAATTTTTGACGGCTCGAGTACAATAGAAAGAGAAGATCTCGAACACGCTTTTATAACAGCCTTGAACGTTTTATACAGCTCACGGGGTTCACTGTAAATGTTTAAGGGCACTCGTGAATGGCAGAGGCAAGGGATAGTGACATTGCCCTATCAAGCAGGACAATGCCCTAGAGACTGTCCATATATACATATGATCAGCGCCTAAGTCCTCTCTCCACCCAAGCTAGTACCAAGGAGGTCGAGGCAATTACTAAAGGGTTATTCCAGCATTCCTTCGCTCCATGTTTGCACTTGCTTTATGCTTTATCTATATATCTATGCCAGCTTCCTTTCTTCAACCTTCTTGTTCATATTCTTCTAACTGGTTAGTACAGTGGTAACGTGTTCGCCTAGCATTTGCATGGCAGCTGATCGATCCCAGCCCGGGACCTTAAGTTTAAGCTGTTTACTGGGGTGGCCACTGCTGTGGTTGGGCACCAAAGTAGGGGTTGGGCTTGCAAGGCTGACTTTCTGTTAAGTATCTATTTTGATGAAAGTGGACCTGAAACCACACCTTCATGTTTACCTTTTAACTTTTATTTCACAGTATAACTATTAAGTTTTACACTATATGCATTTGGGCACTGAATGGACTGGCAGACCCCAGCGCTGAACTCTTTAGCCCAAACCCATAAATTCTATCCAATCCATAAACAGATCTCTGTGCTTCATAGGATGTAAAGAGAATAACATTTTCCCCTTTGCACGGCTATATATAAACAGGATTCTATTTGCACGCTTAAACACAAACATGTTTTTCTTTGCACGGTTGTATACAAACAAGGATACGCTTAGAATTTCATACTACGAACAAGAATTGCTAAAGAAAAAAGAACTTTTAGCTCGTTCATTCACAAGCGTTCATAAGTGACAGGTTGATAGGTATTTCATAACTTGATGTTAAGCAACGATTTCATGCTGGTTGTCCGCTTCTATTTCAAATATTTCCTGCGAAAGATCTTTAAAAATAAAGTTGGATTTATTGAACTTGTCTCGTTCTTTTTCTTTTTGGTTTAGTTTTTTTTTATTCTTTGATTTTTATTTCCACTAGATAAGGGCTTCGGAATAGATAATTATAATCAAAGATACCAAAATTTTTGCAAATCTGATAGGCCTATTACTAGATCCTGCATGAAAAAGATTCACTTCCTAAATGCCTATAAACTATACACACACACACACACACACACACACACACACACACACACACACACACACTAGAGCGCTCCTGATTCATTTGCATAATATATAATTCCTCGTAAAAATGTGAAAGTGTGTTTCTTAGCAAAAATGAAGCAGCAAAGGCCCATCATGACTTACGATGAACAGGCTTCGAGAAAATCATGTAATACTTCCAGAATGCTTCTTCAAAATGCGAGACTAACTATTTTTCAATTTATTATTTTTTTTTCAGAAGTTAGTGTAATATTCTAGACCATAGTATATATATATATATATATATATATATATATATATATATATATATATATATATATATATATATTTATATATATGTGCGTGTTAGTGATATAATATATATATATATATATATATATATATATATATATATATATATATATATATACGAAACTAATTTCAAAATTAGAACAAGTATGTTGATTGCTGTCCCTAGTAGCAACGTCCTAAGAAGTATTATCTAATTGTTCGTCGATTTTAAAAAAAGTGTAGTTATGGACATTCTTCTTGTTATTTTTATATAGGAAGTTATAGCTTTTTAAGATTTTTTGTTCTTAATACATTTTATTATGTATATTTATGGAATAGATAAATACCATGAGCAAATCCAGATTTATTAGCAAGAATGCAGCGCAAAATCACAGCCAATAAAAAAACCAAGTTTATAACAAAACAAGAACACTTATGTTGCTTGCAGTCACTAGTTACAACTTCCCAAGAACTCATATATAATTGTTCGTCGAATTTAGAAAAGTGCAGTTATGGATATTCTTGTTATTTTTATATAGGAAGTTATAGCTGTATGAGATTGGCTTTTCATACATTTTATTATAATTACTTATGGAATAAAAAAATACCTTGAGCAAATCCAGATTTATTAGCAAGAATGCAACTCAAAATCACAGCCAATATATATAAAAAAGAAAGTTTCTTCTAAATATGCATCTTTCTAATTTTCTTTATAATATAGATATTGTGATCCTCAGCATCTGAATCTAATATCCTCTTATTTGAAAACGCCTGCAGTGTAGTAAATTCCTTATCTCTGATATGAATAATAATCCCCGGTACACTAGTTCAATTGCATTGTGTGCATGTGCAATAAGCTTTGCAATATGCATTCAATACTCATGTCTGTATCCACAGAACTCGATCAGTGTGCGAAGCCGTTAGGGAGCTTGAAGTGAGAACGTAGCTAACATGAACTTTCATAACTATTTCGAAACGTAGTTTGAAACTAGTTGTTTTTTTCTAATTTATACTTGGTATGTTTGGAAATAAGAATATTATTTTACACCAGTGTTATTATTATTATTATTATTATTATTATTATTATTATTATTATTATTATTATTATTATTATTATTATTATTATTATTATTTTATTTAAAAAATGCTTTCATCACCCATGCAAAAAAAAAAAAAAAGAAAATGCTGTGTAATGTACAATTTACAAAAATATACTAATTTTGATACATTCCAATAATAATAATAATAATAATAATAATAATAATAATAATAATAATAATAATAATAATAATTTACTATTATCATTATTATTATTATTATTATTATTATTATTATTATTATTATTATTATTATTATTATTATTATTACTGCAATGTATCAAAATTAGTATATTTTTGTAAACTGTACTTTACACGGTTTTTTTTTTTTTTTTTTTTTTTTTTTTTTTTTTTTTTTTTTTGCATGGGTGATAAAAGCC
>NC_090728.1:42530276-42535276 GCF_036898095.1 Palaemon carinicauda
CCTGTTACACTGAGCTCCATTTCCAAACTTGCAGTACAACTACTCTCTCTCTCTCTCTCTCTCTCTCTCTCTCTCTCTCTCTCTCTCTCTCTCTCTCTCTCTCTCTCTCTCTCTTTGGTAGGAGTAGAGGGAGTAGTCATACCCTGGTGACAGGGGTTTGATTAGGAATGAGGAATGTGTGGGAAGGGATGAATATGTGCGTTTTCGCGTGTGTGCCTTTTTTTTTTTTTTTTTTTTTTTTTTTTTTTTTTTTTTTTTTTTTTTTGAGATTTCAGAATATCACTAATATCTCGTATGGTAGGATTGAACAGATAATTCTTTGAACAATATGAAGAAACTTATAATTTGCACATCAAAACTAGTGACAAATCAAACATCTTTAAAGGGAAAGACTTAAAAAACTGAATTTCATTCTCTTCTTCCCAAACGACAAAAGTTTAATTGAGTTTCCTTGTTGCTTTTTCTCTTTTTCTGTGTTTAATATAGTGAAACTATAAATCCACTGTTTTATATACTTTTTATACATGTATATACGCAAGTATTTAACTTTAATATTCGGATGTTTATATATGCCTATGTATGTCTATTAACATGTACATTTATATACATATTCATACTGCCACGCATATATACTTGTCATTTGCATTCACCTTGGTTATATTTAAGTTTGTGTGCTTATATTTAAACTTATATATTTCTCTACTAACATACACTGTATATACACATCCATACTTCCACGCATGTATACTAGTCATACCGTAGTGCCATAGGCTCTGTACCATGGTCTTCCACTGTCTTGAGTTAGTTCTCTTGCTTGAGGGTACACTCGGGCACACTATTCCATCTTATTTCTCTTCCTCTTGATTTGTTAAAGTTTTTATAGTTTATATAGGAGATATTTATTTTAATCTCGTTGCTCTTCTTAAAATATTCAATTTTTCTTTGTTTCCTTTCCTCACTGAGCTATTTTCCCTGTTGGAGCCCCTGGGTTTATAGCATCCTGCTTTTCCAACTAGGGTTGTAGCTTAGCAAGTAATAATAATAATAATAATAATGCCACGCATGTATACATAAGCATACACCTTGTCACTCGTCATACCTGTATGCATACACCGTAGTTATATTAAAGTATGTGTGCTTATATTTGAATATGTTAGTTTCGATCTAACCTTGTTACCTTTTAACATTTCCCCCTAAACAACTGAGGATATACAAAGTCTTAAATTTGAATTCATAAGCTCAATCCCACAATTTGCATAATTGCATTCCGCCTCTAGGACGCCTCTGTAGGATTCAACCCCATAACCGAGTTCGGATTCTAACGAGGAGAGTTTGTTCCCATTAAAGAGGAAAGGAAAAAAAAAAAGTTTGGCCCAGTTGCGTTGTTGCGTCTTCAGTTTACAAACCAAATTGGAAAGGGAAATTTATGCTTTCAAGTTCCATTCTCTCTCTCTCTCTCAGATAGGTTACTCTCTCTCTCTCTCTCTCTCTCTCTCTCTCTCTCTCTCTCTCTCTCTCTCTCTAAGATAGGTTACAAGATATTTAAAGTCTCTCTCTCTCTCTCTCTCTCTCTCTCTCTCTCTCTCTCTCTCTCTCTCCCCACTAAGATAGGGTACAAAATATTATTTAGTCTCTCTCTCTCTCTCTCTCTCTCTCTCTCTCTCTCTCTCTCTCTCTCTCTCTCTCTCTCTCTCTCTAAGATAGGTTACAAGATATTTAAAGTCTCTCTCTCTCTCTCTCTCTCTCTCTCTCTCTCTCTCCTCTAAGGTAGGTTACAAAATATTTAAATTGGAGAATTACCTCATTTATATTTATTAGTTTTAAGGGGAAGAAATATACTGCAAATAGATATATAAACAGAAACACACACGCACGCACCTACACACACTCATGTATTGACTTATTTTTATGATATGTGATGACGGAAGGTATACACTATATATTATTAATATGTGCTATCTTTGCATTATTAGTAAATATTCAAATATTTCAATAACAAATTTTTTCATAAAAAGTAACTGTTAGATGTTCCCCTATTGCCATCCTATAGATTAGGAGGGGTTGTTTAATATAGATATATTAAACGAAAAACTCGAGGTATATTGCCGTGGGGGAGTTCTAATTTTATCATGATTAGAATATCTACGTATAGGAAATATTTAGTTTACTGTTGTTGCTGTTTTTTAAATATTTTTTCTCTTATTTCCTTTCCTCATTGGGCTATTTTCCCTGTTGGGGCCCCTGGGCTTATAGCGTCCTGCTTTTCGAACTAGGGTTGTAGCTTAGCAAGTGGTAGTATTAGTAATACTACTACTATTGTACTTACGATAGAAAAAAATTATATAACATATACCATGTTAATATATTGTCAAAGATGATAGTTACCTTTGTCTGCTTAGCTTGAGCGTTTATACATTAGAAAATATATAGTTATGAATAGGTTATTTATAGTTACAAGGAAGAGTATTCTATGAACCGTTTCATTTTGCTGGATTTTTCAATTTCAGGTAAAATAATTTTTACAGTTATTTTCTGTCGTTGGATGATTTGGTTGTTGTGTTCCTGTTTTATTTTCAGTATTTTTCAGTACGTTTAATCTTTATATTCCTGTTTTATTCTAAGTTTTACGAAAGTTAAACATTTTTTATATTATAATTTTGAGCATTTACATAAGATAAATGTTTTTAGTATTCTAGTTTTTTATTTTTATATTTCTATAACTTGAACGTGTTTAATATTTTGTTTTATTTTATATAAATTAAATATTTACTTGTTTTATTTTTAGTGTTTTCACAAGTTAAATGTGTGTTATTCTTTTTTTTTCTTGAGGATAAATGTTTTTTATATTCTTGTATTTTTTTTTTCCAGCAATTCTATATAAGTATATAAGTTAAACGTTTTAATTATGCTTATTCTGTTTTTATATTTGTTTAAATAACTAAAAGT
The DNA here is from genome assembly GCF_036898095.1 of Palaemon carinicauda. Classification (NCBI taxonomy): domain Eukaryota; kingdom Metazoa; phylum Arthropoda; class Malacostraca; order Decapoda; family Palaemonidae; genus Palaemon; species Palaemon carinicauda. Next base: position 42,533,223 of record NC_090728.1, read on the forward strand.
TAAAAGTAAGATTAAATAGCTTTTAGCCTTTTATTTTGACTATCTCATATACCTGTTCCTACATCATATCAATGTTCATATATATTTTCCTATTAAACACTCCTCTGTAACTAATTAAACAATTATCTAAAAGTTTAGCACCTTGCGTTGGAATATAACTCATTCGATTATACAATTAACGCACCATTTAATTGTTGTACCAATCAAAAGTTTCTTAATATTCAATAATTCGTTGCATCTGAACGAGGTGATATACAGTGGACCCCTCATAAGACATGCGATCAATACAGATTACACAGTATTAAGTATATTACCAACCTATCTCATAGATTCTCTTAACGTTTGATCAAGGCTGAGAAATTGTCCTAATTATGATTTGAGTTTTTAATTATTGTACTTTTTTTTAATTACTAGTTGTTTTCCTCCATGGCATATGCCAGTGGCATAAGCCATAGCTCACGTTTGGTAGGTCTTGGATCGTGCCCATCCTTTTGTAAACTAGTCCGTCTAGCTGTGAATGTTTTTCAGCATCTGGTAGGGTCAAGAAAACGGGCAAAGGGTGAAGCAGGTGGGTGTTTGAAGACGAGTTGAAAAGCAGAAGGCACTATCCTCTCTGTGCCTCGTCCTTAAAATAGATAATATATATATATATATGTATATATATATATATATATATATATATATATATATATATATGTACACTTATATATATACATATATATATATACATATATATACATATATATATGTATGTATAATATATATATATATGTATGTGTGTGTGTATCTTATATATATATGTATCTTGTGTATATATATATATATATATATAAAATGTATATATGTATATACATATATATACATATATACACATATATATACATATAGATACATATATACATATATATATGTATATTATATATATATATGTATATTATATATATGTATATATATATATATATATATATATATATATATATGTATATATGTATATATATATATATATATATATATATATATATATATATATATATATATATATATATATATATATTTCATTTCTGAGTGGGTTTACCTTAACGTGGTGAAAGCATTTGCATGTTGCAAAGCTGTACTATAGTCTATTTTTTTTAGCGGTGCATATTTGCACCGACTCACAGGGGTGCCCTTTTAGCTCGGAAAGGTTCCTGATACCTGATTAGTCGAAAGTATTTTTGTCCGAACACCTTCATAGTTCTCAAATAATTACCAAGTAATGTGAATCGAAACTTATTTATTAACCTATATTTCTCGATAAGAAATATGTTTTATCAATAAACAATGGGAAAGAATAAATATATTATAAAGTATCGTCATGGTAAGTCTAAATTTGATAACACAATCCGCCGAAGTCAACGACAGCAGCTTATTTTCGGATGCACGCTTCATAATTTTGTAATTTTTCACATATTTTAACACAAATTGGGCTAAATTACACTCGGCTTACGTTAAAAATGTTATAAAATTTCTTTGAATACCAGAATTTACCAAAAACAGGGAATTGATAAAACACGATATTTGTGAAAACTTATGGGGAGGTAAAAGAACAGCCTGTAGCAGCCTGGCGGAAAAATCAATCCCTTCGGACTGTCATAGACTCAGTTTTTATTCAATAATAGAGTTCGGCCTATTCCTTTCAGTTTAAATAGTCTTGCATTGTCTCTCACCTTATATCTATCTATTTTCTCCGATATCCCTTCTTTCATATATGGGATATCCGCTACTACGATTCCTTATTTCTTATCCTCTGTGGAAAGTGTTGGCTTGAAGGGAAGCGCGTGCTAGTCTCATTACAATAATGTAGAGGCGGGAATAAAAAAAAAAATATATGCTTAATTAATTTCATTTGATGTAATGTGAGCTACTGAACAGGTTTACAGAATAGGCTATACTTGATACACAGCATAAAATTTATGTTGTTATTATCATTTACATACTTACTGACGTAAGGTACAAAACATAAGGAATCGTAGTGCGGTTATCCCATATATGAAAGAAGAGATATCGGGGAAAAT
>NC_090728.1:42540276-42555276 GCF_036898095.1 Palaemon carinicauda
AAAAAAAAGAACAGCGCGAGAAGAAAACACGGTTTAGATATCTTGGTTTAGATATCTTGGAACGAACCAAGATGATGTTAACGGGGTTTCCAGTTTCCAGTTTCCATGTCCCCGAGTTCGTGTGGTTAGTGGGAATGTAATTCTACGTCGGTAAGACGATTAAACTTTAAAAGTGTCTCGCTAAGCTTCTTAGTACGATGTCCAAAGGCCAGTATACTCATAACTATTTATTGCGTAATATAAAAACATAAATGTGAAATTTAAACAATATTCGAAATGAAAAAATTTCACATTGTAAATGACACGAAAGAAATAACAGTAAACATTGTTAAATCAATTAAGATTCATAGGATGTATCCAATGTAAAACTTGGAATTTTGATAGTTAAGAAATTCTGAAGTTTCCTCCAAGAAGGTTCTCTCTCTGCCTCAGATTGCCGTGGGAAAATGATTACTTGTCCGGTGGCTTCGTATTTTTGTCCGAAAAACCTTATTCAGCCGGTTAGTATGCGGCAAAGAATGCAAGATATTTGGTAACTTCTTACAAAATACATTGGAGGGAAAAAATCCAAATAAACTTAGTTCCAGCGAGTTCTTGTTATGAAGCCATGGCGAGACAAGACTATTAAATTCTCCATCTTTTCTTGGGATATTTTTCAGAGAAGTTTGTTAAGGCTTTATTTGATTCTGAGGCAGTTATTTTTATTCATTACTCTTTCTAAGCGTTCAAGAATTTCATCGGTTATTCATCAGTCACTTTTCCTCTCTCTCTCTCTCTCTCTCTCTCTCTCTCTCTCTCTCTCTCTCTCTCTCTCTCTCTCTCTCTCTCTTATGCATAGCTCCAGTGTGTTCGTTCCGTGCATGTGTTCTTTTTCCATGATTTCCAGCCTCACCCGAGACCTTCTGCTTCAACTTGGCTCAACATCAGTAGAACACCGAAGCGAATGTCAGTTTCAGGAGATTCCAGCAGCCACGGATTTCATTGGTGATTTGGCTTTGAAATGTAAAATCATGATTTGATGTTCATTCACGTACGGTAATATTGTGTCTCGTACTTCTCGAACCAATGTTAGACTCGAAATGGTTGTAGTCCGGTATATTACATGTTGCTTGTCAACAAATTTCTAGATAGGAGTTGCCAACCGAAATGCAATTTTTTAATCATGATTTGATGTCTGAAAGTTACCTACATCTGACCTCGTATAAAAATCAGTGTTATCGTTTTTGAGATGCCGCCAACGATGCAGAGCAGAGTGATTATTCGTCAAAAGACAGTTACTGAAGCAGTTTTGCTTGCTAATGTTAGGCATGCATGCACTCGAGAACTGATAGGGGGGGGGGGGGGAGAAAGAAAGGAAGGCACAACACTAACCGTCTAAAAGAATTCGAAAATACATCTGTATTTTATAGTCTAATTGACAATTCAGTAATACTAACTTGTCACCATTTCTTGTGATTAGTGAAAACCTTAAGAACTTTTCTTTTCGGGTTGTTTTACAGTTGTTAAAAAATCAAATAAGTTTAATTTTGCATTTTAAATTTCATATTGACAAAGAATTTATTACCCGGTCAATGCAACATAATTATTTCTGTTTACAAATATCGATGAAATAGTGTATGATGATTAATGATTGGTCAATATCAGTTTTTATTTTGCACTCTCATTTCGCATAACCATTGTAAAGCCGCAAAATCTAAATATACTTCGTAATTTGCTTTGTTCTCTCTCTCTCTTTGCAGGAAATGAAATAGATTTTATTCCTCATTCTTGTCGAGAGAGAGAGAGAGAGAGAGAGAGAGAGAGAGAGAGAGAGAGAGGAGAGAGAGAGAGAGATTTGGTATCTTGCGCAGGGAGTTGGTACTAAAAAAAAAAAAAATCTGAACTTAAAAACTACGAAGAATTACCAGCGAATTATAGCATCGTATAGTTACACTTTCGCTCTGTTTGTTTAGACAACTTGACTTTTGAAAGCAATGAAAAGCAAACACGAGATTTTCTGTCTTTCTTTGCTCTCTTTATTTGTACTTTTCTTGTGAACTCGAGTGCTGAGGGAAGCCCAAAGGTTGCGTTGCATTCTTTTGGGTCAATAATATTTTCAGCGATTTTTAGAGGTTGAAAGCAAACTGGAAATTCCGCTTTGCTTGACGATGGGCTAACGAAGTGTAATTTACCAGGACACTTTTGCTTGCATTTGTTCTTTGAAAATATGTGTAAAAAAGTATCGGACGACCTAAATGGCTTTCATGAACTTTTGTGTTTGGGGAATTCATTAAAATACGAAGAATGTAGAAATACAAATGTGTCTAAAATTTTCGCACATATCTGCCTATTACGAGTGTATTTTGCAAATTGGTGCATATTTATTGATTAATTGCTTTAGTTAAAAAAAATATTTTGCAACGATTGACCAAAAAGAAAGAAAAAAAAAACAGCAAAGTAACTGAGGTTTTCATATCCAATTAAATCGGTATTTTTTCTCTTTCCAATTACTACGGAGAGATAAGTGGTTCTGAATTAAACTGGCATTGTGCAGGGTACACTTTTATATCTCTTCCTCTTGGTTTTTTTTTTTTATAATTTACATATGGAAAATTTATTTTAATGGTGTTATTGTTCTCAATATATTTATTTTAATGTTTTTGCTGTTCTTAAATTATTCCTTTTTAATAGTTAATTACATCTCTTGTAATTTATTTTATTTCCTTATTTCCTTTCCTCATTGGACTATTTTCCCTGTTGGAGCCCTTGGGTTTATAGCATCCTGCTTATCCAACCAGGGCTGTAGGTTAGCAAGTAATAATTATAATTGTAATAATGGGTTTTGCTCTGGACCATCCAGACATTTTCAAACTTTGGAAAATTTGTTTCTTATGCAGAAGTAATGGAGATTAGATCTAACAACAGATTGGTCGATTCTTTCCATTCAATCTCAATCTCTTTTGATGGTGAAAAGGGCTAATTATAACAGTTTTAGGTCTTTTTCCTTGAAGGGAACCTTGAGAATTTTAGATTCTCTTGAATATACTGTAAAAAAAACAAGCTATAACTTTAGGTGGAAAAGCAGGATGCTATAAGGCCAGGGGCTCCAACAGGGAAAATAGCCATGTGAGAAAAGGAAACAAGGAAAAATTAAATATTTTAAGAACAGTACAAACATTACAATGAATATTTCCTATATAAACTATAAAAAAATGACAAAACAAGAAGAGAAATAAGATAGAATAGTGTGTCCAAGTGTACCTCTCAAGCAAGAGAACTCTAACCCAAGACTGTGGAAGCCCATGGTACAGAATTACTGATTGACCAAATATAAAGTTCATACTCCGTCAATTATTAATTAATTCTTCTTAACATGTTATATAAACTTTCAACATGTTACATAAACTTTCTTCTTTTGAGAAGCCTTACCACTTCTTCTCACTCCACGCTTTCGCCAATTAGGTTGACAGTCATTTCGCCTTTCTTGGCTTATTGAACGTCTTTGGTGGTCAAGATATTTTCATAGTTCTAACAATTTACTCCTTCCAGGAATAGAAATGGCTAAAGTCAATTTGGCTTTATCCGGTCACTTCATACCAATCGAGTATAGAAATCGGTCATCTGAAGTTGATTCTCAGTACAATGTTTGATTAAAGTACTCGCTCTTATTAGAATTACAAATCGCAGTTTCAATATGTATGAGAGATGTGTAAATGAAGGCAATAATATTACCCTCATTTTTTCTTTTAAATAAAACATTCGATATTTTCTGTTTTGATTATAACTGCAGATGCTATACATAACCTACATCAAAAATATTTTGCGAAACTCTTGCTGTAAAAGAAAAATGTTCCCTCGGGTGATAGATTCTAAGGACAAGAGTTGGTTTCCTCAGGTGTTACCAATCATCTTGGAGGGTCTGGAAAACTCTTAATTGGTATTTTGTCAACAGTTTGCTTGTCTTTAACTGACAAGATCTGGTGGACTCAATTCTAACGAAAGTTTTAGTTGGTTTATCAACTCTTTTGACCAAATATTAAAGTATTTTTACTAATTCTGTATTCTTTAAGTACGGAAGCGCAAAGACGTTTACTGGATAGTGTTATATCAACATAAGTCAGATTAGTGGCGATTGATAAAACATAAATCTGTCCCAAAGAAATAAGATTTTTTTTTTCCTTTCAAGTTTGATTGGGGAAAATAATATAATCATTTTAGCATGATTATCACTGTATTAGTGTGTTCTGCTTATTACTTTATATGTTCCAATACAAAATTGCTACATCTGGTCTCAGTAAAATTCGTCTTTCCTGAAGTCTTGTGGGTGTCTTCGCGAAAGATTAATATAGAAAAAAAAAAAGAAATGAATAGCGTGAGAAGCAAACATGGTTTAGACATCTTGCAACCAACGAGGGTGATGCTAATGGGGTTTCCAGTTTCCAGTTTCCAGGTTCTCCGAATTCGTGTGGATAGTGGGAATGTACTTCTACGTCGGTAAGACGATTAAACTTTATAAGTGTTTTGCTAAGTTTCTTAGTACGGTGTTTAAAGGCCAGTATACCCATAACAACTTATTGCGTAATATATAAACATAAATGTTAACTGTAAACAATATTCGAAATAAAAAAATCGTCATATTGGTAACATACATGGGAGAAATAAGAGTAAAACATCGTTAAATCAATAAAGATTCATACGATGTATCCAATGTGTAAAACCTGGAATTTTGAAAGTTAAGAAATTCTGAAATTTCCTCCAAGAAGGTTCTCTCTCTGCCTCAGATTGCCGTGGGAAAATGATTACTTGTCCGGTGGCTTCGTATTTTTGTCCGAAAAACCTTATTCAGCCGGTTAGTATGCGGCAAAGAATGCAAGATATTTGGTAACTTTTTACAAAATGCTGGAAAGGGAAAAATCCAAATAAACTTAGTTCCACCGAGTTCTTGTTATGAAGCCATGGCGAGACAAGACTATTAAAATCTCCATCTTTTCTTGGGATATTTTTCCCAGAAGTTTGTTAAGGCTTTATTTGATTCTGAGGCAGTTATTTTTATACATTACTCTTTCTTAGCGTTCAAGAATTTCATCGGTTATTCATCCGTTACTTTTCCATGCGCAAAATTCTCTCTCTCTCTCTCTCTCTCTCTCTCTCTCTCTCTCTCTCTCTCTCTCTCTCTCTCTCTGTTATGCATAACTCCAGTCTGTTCCGTGCGTGTGTTCTTTTTCCATGATTTCCAGCCTCGCCCGAGACCTTCTGCTTCAATTTGGCTCAACATCAGTAGAACACCGAAGTGAATGTCAGTTTCAGGAGATTCCAGCAGCCACGGATTTCATTGGTGATTTGGCTTTGAAATGTAAAATCATGATTTGATTTCAATTAACGTACGGTAATATTGTGTCTCCTACTTTTCAAACAAGCGTTAGACTCGAAATGGTTGTAGTCCGGTATATGACATGTTATATATCAGCAAATTTCTAAACAGAAGTTGCCAACCTAAATGCGATTTTCAAATCCTGATTTGATGTCTGAAAGTTACCTACATCTGACCTCGTTTAAGAGTCAGTGTTATCGTTTCCAGACTCCACCAGCGGGCAAGGTAGAGTGATTATTTGTCGTAAAACAGTTACTGAAGCAGTTTTGCTTGCATAATTTTTGGACATGCAAGCACTCGAGAGCAGATAGAAGGGATCTGAAAATATAAAGAAAGAAAACTAAATAATAACTGTTTTAAAGATTTTGTGAATATATCTGTATTTTAATAGTCTAATTAACAATTAAATATTGCCAACTTGTCACCATTTCTTGTGATTGGTAAAAACCTTAAGAACTTTTCTTTGCTTTTCGTTTTGCTTTTACAGTTGTCAAAAAATCAAATTAATTGGATTTTGGTGTCTAAATTTCATATCGGCAATTTAATACATTAACTGGTCGGTAGAACATAATTATTTTTGTTAACAATTATCGGTGAAATATTGTGTGATGATGAATGGAGTTTTTATTTCTGCACTTTATTCCGCATAACCCTTGTAAAGTCCACTCTCTCATCGGAGAGAGAGAGAGAGAGAGAGAGAGAGAGAGAGAGAGAGAGAGAGAGAGAGAGAGAGAGAGAGAGAGAGAGAGAGAGAGAGAGGGAGAGAGAGAGAGAGAGAGAGAGATATTTGCGCTGCGAGCTGTCAGTATAAAAACACGTGACGGAAAAACTACGAAGAATTACCAGCCATTTATAGCATCGTACAGTTGCACTTTCGCTTTGTTTATTTAGACGACTTGACTTTAGAAAGCAATGAAAAGCAAACACGAGATTTTCTCTCTTTCTTTGCTCTCTTTATTTGCATTTTTCTTGTAAACTCGAGTACTGAAGGTACCTCAAAGGTTGCGTCGCATTCTTTTGGGTCAGTAATATTTTCGGCGATTTTTAGAGGTTGAAAACAAACTGGAAATTCCGCTTTGCTTGACGATGGGCTAACGAAGTGTAATTTACCAGGACACTTTTGCTTGCATTTGTTCTTTGAAAATATGTGTAAAAAAGTATTGGATGACCTGAATGGCTTTTATGAACCTGGGTTGGCGGGAAATTCATTAAATACGAAGAATATAGAAATACATATATAAATGTTTAGAACTTTTGCACATACCTCAGTCTATTACAAGTGTGTTTTTCAAATTGGTGCACATTTATCGTAGAGCAATGAAACTTGAAGAGATTAACTTTTATGTGAAAAGCTGGAAATTATTAAATTTTGGAAGGACAAGATCAAAGGATTAGGTTACAGTCAAGCAAAATGACCAATTCGCGTAATCAGCCATATGTTTGGACATCGTTATCACAGAAATTTCAAACTTGGCTCATATCCGAGTGTATGAAAATTCACTCCAATTAATACATATTAAGATCAAAGGTCATGGTAAAGGTCGAGCAAAAGGTAAAAAATAAGCTGCCACCGCGGAGGTCTGCGCTTTACTAAGGGCCACTCTAGTTACATTATGTTCAGGTATCAAATTATAAGTTATAGCTACAATCCGTGAAATTTGTCATTCCTGAAGCCCTGTGAGCCTCTTTGCGAAAGATTAGGTAAACAAACAAATACCGCTAGAAAGTTATTGGGTCCTTTGACTGGGGAGACAGTGCTCCATTGGATCTTTGTCTCTGATTACGGTTCATTTTCCCTTTGCCTACACAAACTCCGAATAGTCTGGCCTATTCTTTACTGTTTCTTCTCTATCCTCATACACATGACAACACCGAGATTACCAAATAATTCTTCTTCTCTCAAGGGGAGAACTGTTGCACTGGAATTGTTCAGTTGCCACTTTTCTCTTGGTAAGGTAGAAGAGACTCATAAGCTATGGTAAGCAGCTCTTCTAGAAGGAAACTCCGAAATCAGACAATTGTTCTCTGGTCTTGGGTAGTGCCATAGCCTCTGTACCATGGTCTTCCACTGTCCTGAGTTAGTTCTTTTGCTTGAGGGTACCCTCGGGCACACTATTGTATCTTATTTCTCTTCCAATTATTTTGTTACAGTTTTATAGTTTGTATAGGAAATATTTATTTTAATGTTACTGTTCTTAAAGTATTTTATTTCTCCATGTTTCTTTTCCTCAATGGGTTATTTTCCCTGTTGGACCCCTTGGGCTTATAGCATCCTGCTTTTCGAACTAGGGTTGTAGATTACAAGGTGATGATAATAATAATAATAATAATAATAATAATAATAATAATAATAGCAAGAGAAGCAAACACGGTTTATATATCTTGCAACCAACTAGGATGATGCCAACGGGGTTTCCAGTTTACAGTTTCCAGTTTCCAGGTTCCCAGACTTCGTGTGGTTAGTGGTAATGTAATTTTACGTCGGTAAGACGATTAAACTTTAAAAGTGTCTTGCTAAGCTTCTTAGTACGGTATCCAAAGGCCAGTATACTCATAACTACTTATTGCGTAATATAAGAACATGAATGGGAAATGTAAACAATATTCGAAATGAGAGAGATCCGTAACATTGGTAACAGACACGAAAGAAATAAAAGTAAACATTGTTAAATCAATAAAGATTCATAGAATGTATCTAGTGTAAAACCTAGAATTTTGATAGTTGAGAAATACTGAAATTTCTTCCAAGAAGGTTCTCTCTGCCTCAGATTGGCGTGGGAAAATGATTACTTGTCCGGTGGCTTTGTATCTTTGTCCGAAAAACCTTATTCAGCCGGTTAGTATGCGGCAAAGAATGCAAGATATTTGGTAACTTCTTACAAAATACTGGAAAGGGAAAATCCAAATGAACTTAGTTCCAGCGAGTTCTTGTTATGAAGCCATGGCGAGACAAGACTATTAAATTCTCCATCTTTTCTTGGGATATTTTTCTGAAAAGTTTGTTAAGGCTTTATTTGATTCTGAGGCAATTATTTTTATTCATTACTCTTTCTTAGCGTTCAAGAATTTCATCGGTTATTCATCCGTCAGTTTTCCATGTGCAATCTCTCTCTCTCTCTCTCTCTCTCTCTCTCTCTCTCTCTCTCTCTCTCTCTCTCTCTCTCTCTCTCTTTATGCATAACTCCAGTCTGTTCGTTCCGTACGTGTGTTCTTTTTCCATTAATTCCAGCTTCACCGGACACCTTCTGCTTCAACTTGGCTCAACATCAGTAGAACACCGAAGCCAATGTCAGTTTCAGGAGATTCCAGCAGCCACGGATTTCATTGGTGATTTGGCTTTGAAATGTGGAAACAGGATTTGATGTAAATTCATGTACGGTAATATCGTTTCTCCTACTTTTCAAACAAACGTTAGAATCAAAATGGTTTTAGTCTATATTACATGTTGCTTGTCAGCAAATATCTAAACAGAAGTTGCCAAGCTAAATGCGATTTTCAAATCATGATTTGATGTCTAAAAGTTACCTACATCTGACCTCGTATAAGAGTCAGTGTTATCGTTTATAGCAGGAGACACTTAGTTGGTCCTGGTTTCTAGATACCGCCAACATGAAGATTTGTCACTTCTCATGATTAATGAAAGCCTTACTTGCCCACTGCAGAACAAAGGCCTCAGACATGCCCGTCCATTTGTGTCTGTTTATGGTCTTTCTAATAAGGAATTCTCTCTTTTCGTGTTTCTTTTATAGTTGTTAAACATCCCACAAACTTGGTTTTGTTTTTTAAATTTCATATCGACAACAAATTTAAAATCCGATCGATATCTATTTTTTTTTTTTTTTTACAAATATCGATAAAATAGTGTATAATGATTGAGAAGGTTTTAATGAGGTTTTTATTATTACACTCTTATTTCACATGACTTTTGTAAGATCGTAGAATCTAAATTAACACAAGATTTTCTTTCTTTCTTTGCTCTCTTTATTTGCACTTTTTTTGTAAACTCGAAAGCTGAAGGGACCCCAAAGGTTGCGTCGCATTCTTTTGGGTCAGTAATATTTTCGGGCGATTTTTAGAGGTTGAAAGCAAACTGGAAATTCCGCTTTGCTTGACGATGGGCTAACGAAGTGTAATTTACCAAGAAACTTTTTCTTTCATTTGTTCTTTGATAATATGTGTAAAAAGTATCGGATGACCTAAATTGCTTTTATGAACCTTTGTGTGTGGGGAATTCATTAAGATACGAAGAATATAGAAATACATATATAATTGTTTAGAATTTTTTCATATGTCTATCTCAAGTCTGTTTTGCAAACTGGTGGACATTTATTGATTGATTGATTTGGTTGAAAATTTTATTTTGCAAAGACTGACAAATAGAAAAAAAAAAAAACAGTTAAATAACTGAGGTTTTCATATTCAATTAAATGGGCATTTTTTTCTCTTTCCAATTATTACTGAGATATAAAGGGTTCAGAATTTAACTGGCATTGTGCAGGGTGCACTCGGGCACACTATTTCTCTTCCTCTTGTATTTATTTTTATGATTATTATTTTTATATGAAAGATTTATTTTAATGGTGTTACTGTTCTTAAAATATTTATTTCAAGAAATTGTACACTTAACTTGGACTTATTCAAATAAAAAGTAAGGTGACAAGAAAATCTACTATATCCTGAGAGTTGTTATATATTAACCTATAGTCAATTTTTTTAGTGAGGCAGATTTGCACCGTCTCGCAGGGTGCCCTTTTAGTTCGGAAAAGAAAAGTTTTCTGCTCTCTAATTTGAATTATCTTGTCCAACCAATCAGCGATCAGGAAACATTTCCGAGCTAAAAGGGCACCCCTGCGAGTCGGTACAAATCTGCCTCACTAAAAAGAATTGACTATAGTTTCCCTGCTAAATTAGACCTTTGTATTATTCTTCCGAACTGGATTAAATTCTAGGTCAGTGATAGTGTATTATAAACCTTTTCTATCAATTTTAAGCTTTCAGAATAATTATAAGTTTTCTAATAATTATGGCGTTACCGTTTCAGAGTAGCATTCTCTCTCTCTCTCTCTCTCTCTCTCTCTCTCTCTCTCTCTCTCTCTCTCTCTCTCTCTCTCCTTCTTCTTCTTGTCTACATCTTTTCCCACTTCTATGTGGGGTCGATGTTTCTGGTCAGCTTTCTCCATCTACCTCTGTCCCACGCTGTATCACCGGTTAATCCCTTTGATCGAAGGTCATCCTTGATACAGTCCACCCACCTCTCTCTCTCTCTCTCTCTCTCTCCTCTCTCTCTCTCTCTCTCTCTCTCTCTCTCTCTCTCTCTCTCTCTCTCTCTCTCAAAATTAGTGTTTGAGCGATGCATATCCCAGGTTTGATATTGTAAGAAGATATGAATAAACATGATGCAATTTGCAGGCTTTTCATCACCGCTGCCTTTTTAAATTGCCGTTTGCATAGGAATGTTTAGACTCATTACTCTGTCGTCACAATAATGACCATTGTTAATACATTTGAGAGTAAATTTGAATTTTTAACCAAACAAATATAAAATCTAAATTAACAAGAATAGAATCGAAATTAACAAAGTAGAACTGATTCTTTAATTAACAGGGTACAGATGACGCTTTAGAATTGTTTTACCAAAATATGCCTTTGTGAAGGATTTCATAACGAAAGCATAGCTTTTGGTACATAGAAAATGAATATAAAGATGATGTACGTTTACGAAAACTGTACAAAAGCTAGAATTTTATTCTGGAAAATATCTATTACACTACAGACACGTGTCATATATATATGGACAGAAATACTGTCGCTGAAAATAGTTAAAACAGTCGTAGTGGAAAATAACAATTTTTTTTTGCGAAACAAAAGGAAAGGAAAAAACGGAACTTTATAGAAAATGGAAATGGAAAAAACAAAACTTTATAGAAAATGGAAATGGAGAACTAGGAGTGATGATTCGAACGTTCGACCGTGTACGACGGAAAACAGGTGACGTTCTTTGTGAATAATTATCCTCATGAATTCCTGTAGGCCTCAACCAGCCCGCAAACCTACCAGCAATTTAGACGTGGACAAATTACTCCCGCTTCTGGAAATTAGCAGTTTTTTTGTCGCATTACGCAGATGTCCCGATGTCAGTAAAACGGCAAATGTTAAAGAGTTCTGATGGGTCGTTTTACCAGGTGAAGGAAGGGAACCTAGGTAAACATGTGGTATTTTATGAGAAAACCTCATTTTATCTTAACGGTTGTAATTTTTTTTTCTTTTTTCTTTTTATTGCTGGAAAACTTCCATATTTCCCGAATCCGACGAGAAAATAACAGTTATATGATACAAACTGAGAATTAGTACAAACAAAGATAATTATTCAAATTAAAAGCTTTTATAGGTTAATGATGTCATCTGTTTTCTTTAGTCAAAGACATGTCATTTTCCTCAACAGGATCAGAAGATTCGTGGAAAACATTAAAACTAAGAAAACTAATGCATTTGTTATATCTTCTCTTATCTAATATTGAAAATTTATAGTTTTAAAATATAATGTTTATTTTCTCTTGCTCAGCTATGGAGGTTTACATTGTGGAGGCATCTGCAACATTGAAAAAATTTTCAACATTTTACTACAGAACACGACACTATATTGAATAGCTTTTTATCGGGGTCTAGAATTTCCTTTCTCGTGATGTAAAATCATCCACTCATTTTCTAAAATGTCCTTTTCAGGATCTAAAATCACCTCCTTATGGTATAAAATTCCTCTTCATGGTCTCAAATTCCCTCACCATGGTCTAGCATCTAAAATCTTCGACTCATGGTTTGACATTCCTTTCTGAAGTCGAAAATCACTGTACTAATGTAATGAACCTTTCCCTCGTCATCTAAAATCATAATACTCATTCCAAACTCCTTTCTTCGGGTCTAAAATCACCTCCTCATGATCTAAAATCCAATCCTCTTGGTCTAAAATGCCTTCCTCGTGATCTAAAATCCCATCCATGATCTGAAATTCCCTCCTCGTGATATTAAATCCCTTCCTCGTGATCTTAAATCCCTTCCTCGTGATCTAAAATTCCTTCCTCTGGTCTAAATTCCCTTCCTCGTGGTCTAAAATCCCTTCCTCATTGTCTAAAATCCCTTCCTCGTGGTCTAAATCCCCTCCCCATGATCTGAAATTCCCTCCTCATGGTCTAAAATCCCTTCCCCGTGGTCTAAATTCCGTTCCTCGTGGTCTAAAATCCCTTCCTCGTGGTCTAAAATCCCTTCCTCTGGTCTAAAACCCCTTCCATGATCTGAAATTACCTCCTCATGGTCTAAAATCCCTTCCTCATTGTCTAAAATCCCTTCCTCGTGGTCTAAATCCTCTCCTCATGATCTGAAATTCCCTCCTCATGGTCTAAAATCCCTTCCCCGTGCTCTAAATTCCCTTCCTCGTGGTCTAAAATCCCTCCTTATGATCTGAAATTCCCTCCTCATGGTCTAAAATCCCTTCCTCTTGGTCTAAAATTCCCTCTTCATGATTTGAATTCCCCTCCTCATGATCTAAAATCCCTTCCTCGTGGTCTGAAATCCCCTCCTCATGATCTGAAATTCCCTCCTCATGGTCTAAAATCCCTTCCTCTTGGTCTAAAATTCCCTCTTCATGATTTGAATTCCCCTCCTCATGATCTAAAATCCCTTCCTCGTGGTCTGAAATCCCCTCCTCATGATCTGAAATTCCCTCCTCATGGTCTAAAATCCCTTCCCCGTTGTCTAAAATCCCTTCCTCTTGGTCTAAAATCCCTTCCTCGTGGTCTAAAATCCCTTCCTCGTGGTCTAAAATTCCCTCTTCATGATTTGAATTCCCTTCCTCATGATTGAAAATCCCTTCCTCGTGGTCTAAAATCCCCTCCTCATGATCTGAAATTCCCTCCTCATGGTCTAAAATCCCTTCCCCGTTGTCTAAAATCCCTTCCTCTTGGTCTAAAATCCCTTCCTCGTGGTCTAAAATTCCCTCTGCATGATTTAAATTCCCTTCCTTATGATTGAAAATACCTTCCTCGTGGTCTAAAATCCCCTCCTCATGATGTGAAATTCCCTCCTCATGGTCTAAAATCCCTTCCCCGTGGTCTAAAATCCTTTAATCCTTTCCTCATGATCTAAATTCTTCTCATGTTATAAAATTCTCTCCTTTGGATCTAAACTCTCCTTCCCATGATCTAAAACCCCTCCTCGTGGTCTAAAACCCCATCCTGAATGTCTAATATTCCCTCATCTAAGTTTAAAATCACCTCCTCTGGGTACAAACATCATACAATATATTGCAATTTGCACATCGACATGAACCTCCCACAGGGTGTCTTACATGATAGCAGTGGAAGGCAACCAACACGAAAGGTCCATATTATTATTATTTATTGTTATTATTTATTATTATCATTATCATTATTTTTATTATTATTATTATTATTATTATTATTATTATTATTATTATTATTATTATTATTATTGCTTCCTAAAGACTTAAATTACTGCCAGATCTTTGTTCAAACCTCATCTATAACGTTTAAAACTTTTCTAGAAGACTTATTATTATTATTATTATTATTATCATTATTACTATTATTATTATTATTATTATTATTATTATTATTGTTATTATTATTATTATTATTATTATTATTATTATTATTATTGTTATTATTATTATTTATTATTATTATTAATATTATTATTATTATATAATTATCATTATCATTACTTGCTAAGCTACAACCCTAGTTGGAAAAGCAGGATGCTATAAGCCCAAGGGCTCCAGCAGAGAAAATAGCCCAGTGAGGAAAAGGAATAAGAAAAAGCTATAAAAGTTTAAGAACAATAATAAAATTAAAATAAATCTTTCATATATAAACTATAAAAACTTGAAAATAACAGAGGATAGATTATTCAAAATAACAAGAGGGAGAGAAACAACATGGAATAGTGTTGCAATGTTGCAAGGAAATAACCGAATGAAGGGTGAGAAGTTTATAGCAATGAGATCCTTTGGAGAAAATTTCTTTGCAAATCCAGTGATACTTTCTCTCCATTTCAGGTTTTGAATACTTTCCGAGAGAGAGAGAGAGAGAGAGAGAGAGAGAGAGAGAGAGAGAGAGAGAGAGAGAGAGAGATTTCATCCAAATATTACATTTAATTTTGTATGATATAAGAGATTTTATTTTGTATGGTATAATAAATTCACCGATTAAGTTTTAATCAGCGATAAACAGGTATTCTCTTTCAGTATAAAGTACCTAATGAGTAAACGATTGCAGTTAAGTCATGGCTTCACAAATTTACTTCGAAATTAGGATAGAGATACGAATGGCAGAAAATACAAAAAAAAAAGAAAATCTTGAATTTTCTCTAAAAAATAAAGGTATTCACTTTATATATATATATATATATATATATATATATATATATATATATATATATACATATATATATGTATATATATATGTATATATATGTATATATATAAATATATATATATATATATATATATATATATATATATATATATATATATATATATAAAACAGTTCTCGTAAGTGTAGCAACTTGAAGCTCTCCAATATAGCTGTACTAGCCATGGAGTTATTGGATAGAAATTCTCAAAGCAAACTGGGTGT
>NC_090728.1:42570276-42575276 GCF_036898095.1 Palaemon carinicauda
CGAACCGACAGACAGACATACAGACAGAGAGAAGCATCCCTTTGTAAAAATTTTCTGTTTTGATACAACGTTTTGGAAACAAAAAATAAGAGAAATATTTTCCAACGATATTTTTTATGTGTACAATTCGTGTTGAACGTCGGTACCCCCAGCCAGGAAAACAAGGTTTATTTTTGCACAGTATGTAATGAACAGCCTTTGAATGTTGAAAATATATTTTCTACCGGAGATCAGTTTGATTAGAGTACCAACTCTCTCTCTCTCTCTCTCTCTCTCTCTCTCTCTCTCTCTCTCTCTCTCTCTCTCTATATATATATATATAATATATATATATATAAAGTTATATATATAAATTATATACATATTTATATGTATATATATAAATATATATATATATATGTATATATATATATATGTATGTATATATATATACTTACTGTATATATATGGTAGATGTAAATGGCATATGTATATATACTATGACATCTCCCCATCTATTATCAAATCAATTGTTAGGCCATCCCCTACTGCTTTGCCTCTTTTCATGTCTTTTATTGCTTCTTAAGATATTCTATATATTTTATTCACTACTTCTCCACCTAATTTTGGTGGCCTAGACATTGGTGAAGGTGGGAATCTTTTGTCAGATCAATCACAGCACAAACCAACCTAGTATGGGTGGCCCTAACGTGTGATCATAACTACGTCCGTAATTCGTAATTTGAACGTCTTACGGTACAACTAATGACGAATTAACTATTATTGCTTTCCATGCGTTTATCAACCATCTTTGAATTATTATCTGTTGACCTCTATCCTTATTAGTTATATGTTGACCTCTATCCTCATTAGTTATCTGTTGACCTCTATCCTTGTTAGTTATCTGTCGACCTCTGTCCTCATTAGTTATCTGTTGACCTCTTTCCTAAATATAGTTATCTACTGACCTCTCTCCTCATTAATTATCTGTTGACCTCTATCGTCATTAGTTATCTGTTGACCTCTGTCCTCATTAGTTATCTGTTGACCTCTCTCCTCCTTAGTCTTCCAGGGAAGGATATTCTTCATAATTTGCTTTGATAAGGTGCCGTAAAACAGTCACTAAAAGTAAGTCTTCCGTACAGGTGCTTACTTGTGTAAACCTTCGGTTATGGAAATCATACCAAACAAAGGGGCAAGTATAAACCAAGCGCATTTATTTAAGCATTTTATTGGCGCAAGATGAAAGGTATATTCGAGATACCTCAATTTCAATTTAAAGGTTTAAAGGCTGCTCATGAATGGCAGAGGCAAGGAACAATGACAGTACCCTAGCTAGGAGAACAATGCCCACTCTCCACCCAAGCTAGGTCCGGGGAGGGCCAGGCAATGGTTGCTGATGACTCCCGCAACCACCCCACCCAAGCTAGGACCAGGCAGGGCTAGGCAATGGCTATGGATGACTCCTCAACCCCCTACTTAGCTCACAAAGATGGTGAGGTTGCAGACAGTTCGTAAAACCATCTAGCTTGAATGTGACTCGAACCCCAGTCTGGTAGATCGCCTGGCATGGACGTGTCCAATAGGAGTGAAATTTTATTTTGTTATTAACAGCTAAAAACACTTCTTTTTTCCATCGTAATTAATCATTTCATTCACTTATGCTTATGAAACTTTCTTTTTGAAATGGTTTGACAGATTTAAACCCAGTAGTGGGTCCCTAGGTATTCCATTGAACGAATAGAATAATAACTTATATAACGACCTCTTAATGTTTTTGTCGACCTATATATCTACTTATGAATAGAATACGTAAAGTGACTCTGACTCTTTCAGTTTTAATTTCAGACATATTTCATAACATATTAATAATTACTAGTTTACTAAGGCCACATCAGTCATCATAATTGAAGCCCTTGTTATGAGTTGAGTAATTTAACAAGGTATTCTTTAGAGTAGACGTTAACATAACGTATAAACCTCAGTGTAAATAATGGATCCATAAATACATAATCGTATGCTTATAGCATCCTGCTTTTCCAACTAGGTTTGTAGCTCAGCTAATAATAATAATAATAATAATAATAATAATAATAATAATAGTAATAATAATAATAATAATAACAATAATAATAATAATATACGAGTATAGACATACACGAAGATCAGTGTACATTAAATACGTCAAGTCACAATGTCATTATAGTGCGAATTTTTTTTTAATCTCTCTCTCTCTCCTCTCTCTCTCTCTCTCTCTCTCTCTCTCTCTCTCTCTCTCTTCTCTCTCTCTCTCTCTCTCTCTCTCTCTAACGCAGGGTGTCCCTGCTTTACATAAATGTTTGTGTGTTTTTATACTTTGTTATTTTATGCCTTTTGAAGTAACTAGCATTTCAATAATTTAGTTTTTATACCCTAAAGTAGAATTTTCTCTTCAAAGTCAACTTATCTTATTGGTAAAAATGTTACCTTTTTTATTATTATTAAAACAGAATTCTCCTTCAGTGGCGATGGCAACGAGGGTAAATAATTTTGAATTTGAAAAAAAAAAAAATTGGTATTATTAACTCACTTTTACAGAAAGGTAATTTAGCGGAAAAGTGGGCAATATATATGCACATTTATCGAGCTGATGAAAAATAAAATGCTTAGTCTCCATTTGTCCCAATTCGCTTTACCTGAAACAACTCCATTTAAAAAACAGACTGAAATTTTGCAAACAGCCGAAATCCCTTTAATTATACCATGCGTAACCATTAGCGAATTGGGATATTTTGCCCCATGTATTTACCTAGATCCCATGAAAAATGCGTTTCATCTGATATTGCCATTAACTCCATTGTGCAACGTCATGACTATTATGAATATAAATTGTTTCCACGTTCTGCCGTAGTTGGTTCAAAAGCATTTTGTAGTCTGGAATACGGTTTCATTTACTCGGTTGTTAAATGCCTCTTTATAGCTGGCGTTTCGAGGTCGCAGTGATGCTTCTCTCCTGGAAATCATGTTTTACTGCATTTGTAATGTTTCTCGCTCGAAATCATGACATTGTCTTAATGAATGACATGAGCGCTCGGTAATATCCTATTAAACAGACGCTTGTTACCCGATATCGAAAGGGAATCCGTACCAACTCGATCTGATTAACTAATCCATTGCCATTTGTCCAGATTATCAAATGCGAAATAAGAATATGACGATTTCTGTTCTCTTCAAAATGATTAAGTGGAATATATCATGCTCCATGATTGATTGATTGATTGATTATGATTTATCTGGCATGCTCCATGAACTTCCTTCTATAGAACAATAAGGTATATTCTTTTAATTCGCTAAAAATAAGTAATTTCCGACACACTGACTTTGTTCAATAGGATTTTTTTCCCTTGGTGAAAAAAAAATTGTTCACAGAAATCAATTAATCTTTGAACGATCCCCTTCGCTGAATACAAAGAAAGAACTGTAATTTTATTTAAGCCTCTAATTGCAATTGCATTTTCATCAGCTTTCATTTATGGACGTAATCTCAAAGCCTGGGAGATTGGACACATAAAGAGCTCTTCTTGTTGCATCATCATCTATCATTTATCTCAATTAGATCAAATTCGTTGATAATATCCCTATCTAACCGAAAATCAATCTACTGCTTAAATAGATATAAAAAAAAGAGAATAGTAAAGAGTAACGGATTAAAGTATCGTCAGTTGATTAATATCGTAAAATATATCGCAAAAAGTGCGGGCAAATAGCAGGTTTCACACTACGTAATGACCACGTCGTACAACTTGCCTTGCGATGAGCGCCCTCGCACCTACGAGGTAATTCCCCTTTTATCATGCCCTTACTGGGGTATAATAAACAGGATGGATGGATGGCAGGTAAATGGATATAGTGATTGGGAAGGCAGCGAGCAACGAATACTGGTATTATTGGTTTATTTTTCCTCCTGGATTCGCAAGCATTCACATACTTACATGCGCCATGAAAAAAACACGCAAACATTTACACACACACACATGCACACGAACACACACACACACACACACACATATATATATATATATATATATATATATATATATATATATATATATATATATATAGATAGATAGATAGATAGATATGGGTGTGTAAATGCCTTATGTCTTATGCCATCTACAGTTCGATACAAGAATTCCTGATATATCTCGCCCTGAATAAGTTCACCCAGGTACGCCCTTACTGAGCGGCGAGTTCCTGTGCTTAGCCCAGCCTTCCGACTCTGACATCTCTCTCTACACTAGCTGTTTGGTTACTCACCACGAAGCAAAAGTGTGACGGGGTGTACTTCATAGGAGCGTGGTGTTCTAGAGACTCCTGTGTCCAACTGTACATGATCAGCTCCTAAACTTCTGGTAATATATATGTATATATATACATATATATACACACACATATATATACATATATATATATATATATATATATATATATACATATATATATATATGTATATATATGTGTGTATATATATATATATATATATATATATATATATATGTATATATATATATGTATATATAATATATATATATATATTTATATATATATATATGTATATAAATGTATCTGTGTGTATGTGTGTATAATGTATATATGTAAATCGATACAGGTATCATGGGGAGTATTTGTGTTTATAAATGTGTTAAATAAAATATTGAAATTTAGATCATTGTAGTAAGTTATAGATAGGATATGTGATCTTTATACTCTTATGATTACACAAGATATTAAAAGAAAGTATAAAAAAAGCTTCTCCGATTTCCAGAAACATTAGAATTTTTAATGAGAAAATAATACAGTACATTGCAACATTTCTTTTTATCATACAGACTTCAAATGGAATAAAATATCTGTTTATTCACTATGACTCGAAAGATTGTATTTAAAACTAATATGTGAAATTGCTATTCCGAATAAATAAATGTTTCCTTGTGAAGATATCTGAGTTTGCAAACACTCTTAAAAGGGCAGTTTCTGATTTT
>NC_090728.1:42607719-42617719 GCF_036898095.1 Palaemon carinicauda
CTCTCTCTCTCTCTCTCTCTCTCTCTCTCTCTCTCTCTCTCTCTCTCTCTCTCTCTCTCTCTCTCTCTCTCTCTCTCAACTTACAATACAATTCACCACTATCAGGTGACCATTAGCCACATGATTCACCATTTACGTCAACAAAGGATCTATGAGCTGAAGGCACTTGCTCAGGTCACTTATTCATTCCTCATTATCACTCTGATAAGTGACATAATTTGGGCTTACGTTGCAGCAGTAAGGTCACAAGAAAGATATGGACAACCTTCTTAAAGTTCTTTCAACTTTTAAGACATTATTATTATTATTATTATTATTGTTGTTGTTGTTGTTGTTGTTGTTGTTACTAGCCAAGCTACAACCCTAGTTGGAAAAGCAAGATGCTATAAGCCCAAAGGCTCCAATAGGGAAAAATAGCCCATTGAGGAAAGGAAATAAGGAATTAAATAAATGATGAGAAATTAACAATAAATCATTCTACAAACAGTAACATCGTCAAAACAGGTATGTCATATATAAACTATAAAAAGACTTATGTCAGCCTGTTCAACATAAAAACATTTGCTGCAACTTTGAACTTTTGAAGTTCATCTCACCTTTATAATAAAAAGCAAGTGTTTGGTTATATATATATATATATATATATATATATATATATATATATATATATATTTATATATATTTATATATATACATATATATATATCTTATCACACTCAGGGGAGAGGGATTATTCATACCCAGTGAGGAGTGGGTTACCCCGAGAGGTACACTCGGAAATCACACACGCTCACAAACTGCCGAACCAGCAGGTTGTAGTTAGGAAAGGGGTTTGGAGGGGTTGAATATATGTGTGCACATCTATCTAAATATTTAGACGTCATTTTTGACGGCTCGGGTACACTAGTCCATAATAGTTACAAAAATATGCATACAAACATGTATATTTATATGTATATATAATGTAATTATATATATATATATATGTATATGTATATGTATATGTATACAGTATATATATATATATATATATATATATATATATATATATATATATATATATAAACATACAAAGGCTCTTAATATTGTCGGTTCCAAAATATAACTACCATCATTAAGACATTCATGGCTTAGCTTCTATTATTCATATTTCATTCTTTTCAACATATTTTAGACGAATATGTATAGGTAATCGCCTTAACCAAATGTTTCAAAAAGTAAATAAATACAAACAAAGCTTTTTGTAAAGCACATTTAAATAAGTTATAATATACATTGTTGCTTTCTAATAAGAAAATGGGAATTTGAGAGAAAAAAAAAAGTTTGATTCATTTTTTAATTACATTATGAAGAAATAATATAAGACATAAAAGAGAAGTAGTAAGAGAGACATTGCTTTAGAAATTTACACTCGAATTAAAACAAAAGACGAAAGATAGCAAAGGTGTGATCCTTTTGGGTTTCTGATCAGAGATGGCTCGGCTCCAAAAGGAATTAGTTTCCTGAAAATAGATTTATTCAAATTCTTTCCGTCCGGGAGACCTATGCCTAACAGCCGAGATCCTGAGACCGAAATGCAAAGACTTAAATTTAAGACGAGATTGATTAAAACCATTGCATAATGAGTTTCCGGTCAAAGCAAACCCTTTGAAGGATGCTGACCTCTTCTTTCTTTCTCTCAGGGTATAGATTTAATCCTTGTCCAACGCATGACTTAGAATAACGATATGAATTTCATAAGAAATAAAAAGTATGGCAAGCATAGTAAAGATTACAGAGAAAAATGGCAGGCATAGTAAAGATTACAGAGGTAAGAGTCACGACTAAAATGGTGTGGGCTCGTTTTGAGGATGGATGGTGTGGGGAGAGTGAGGAAGGCTTGAGAGGAACCTGTAAGGGGAGAAAATCGAAGTGGTGGCATAGAATTAGAGCGAGATAAGTGAAGGATGGTATGGAGAGAAGAGGTTTGGGCGAAGAGGGTGCCTTTTTAGAAGGCATTTGAGAGGGCGCATTAGGCAACCGACCCCTTAATGTAGGGGTAACGGTAGGAAAGAAGATAAGAATTTCATACTTCCCAGTTGCAACATTAGTCGCGAAGTCATATTTAAACACATATTGATAAGTGGGTAACCATGAATAGGAAATGTCAGGAGGCTTAAATAGGGGACAGTGAAGAAAATTGGTATTTAAAAATATGTCTAACAGAATTTGGCCTATATACCACTGGCATATAAATTTGACCTTCGACTGCAAATATATCTTACTGAATTTTGTCTTTATATCACTTTCATAAATGTTTTTATCTTGACTTGTCACATAACTTCCTTTCTGAGTATGGATACCTTAACGCGGTGTAAGGTTTTGCATATCACCGTGATCAGCATAGCTGTACTAGTTAGGGCCACCTATACTAGGTTGGTTTGCTGTGAGCGATCAGACGAAAATCTCCTACCATCTCCAGTCCGTACCGGTCAGCGTGGTGATGAAAACTGGACAAACCCCAGACATAATTAACATGTCTTGAGGCCTTTGTCCTTCAATGGACTAGAAACGGCTCCATTTGTTGTTGTTGTTGTTGTCGCATAACTACATCTAAACAATATGAATAGACGTAGGTAAATGGGTGTAACGTTTTGCCATGAAAATATATCTTATAATATCACTGTTCATAAATTCCTGACAGATTTTATAGAATCAATTCCAACATAAGAAAATATATGTTGGTTAAAAAGAGCTTCTCCCTTGAGTGAGGGCGAGTCGATGTTACCTGGAAAGATGACCGCATTGAGTTGAAAGAAATATTCTTTTCAAGTCTCGTTTCAGCATTATTTTTAAACCAAGTGAGGAATATGTAAATTAGAATTGGGGTTCTGTTCATTACTTATTACATTATGAAGCAAAAAGCTGCATATGAATATTACATAACTTGCAGACGTCTCTTGTGAAACAGTGCGGAAAAGGAAAAATATTCGTCCAAAGACGATTGGATTTTAATGGCCACGAGATATTTAATCATTTGCATTAGAACATGTCGGACTATTGGTTCCGATATATTTCTGTTTTTATTTTTTACATACTTATAAAGGGATTCTATGCACAACTAAAAAAAAAAAAAAAGACACAAGTGAGTAATATATGACTTTCAGTAACTTCAAGATAATTTACCGCTGAAATGTTAATAACAACTATACACTGTTAAAAATATGCATTAAAAAAACGGTAAATATTTAGCAATATTTATTCTAGGATTTTTACAGTTTTAAAAACGGATATATTGACGTAAAGAGGTGATATTACGGTCACCAACCCGTGAAACATAATATAGTAAAGTAAAATTACGGTCGACTGTATTTTACTGAAATATAGTCGAGAACAGTATACTTTTACGGAGAATTCCCGATTATTTTACAGTTTTTTATAACTGTATATAATGTTGGTTTGTTCACCACATAATTGATGCAATATTTAACAAGGATTAAAAATTAAGCGAAAACATCAATTAATGACTTAAATCAATAGTTATTATTTCATCTCGAATATAGCTTTCCTACTTTATATAATGCTAACAAAAATAATTTTCATGTTTATAATGGAAAAGTAATAAAAAATGCTCATATTGAAAGAGCTATCTGGGAGTGGATTTCCATGTACATATTACTTTATTAAAGACGAGATAAAGATCGGTTTTCTGGCAAAGAATTATTTAATGACCGCTATTCAGATTGGAAATTTTCTTATTGTTTTAAACGCTGATCTTTTTAAAGCAGACTGAATAAGTTAATGATGTTAATCCCTAACAACTCAAGAATTATAATTGCAAGATTTCTCTCTCTCTCTCTCTCTCTCTCTCTCTCTCTCTCTCTCTCTCTCTCTCTCTCTCTCTCTCTCATTGAATTTAAGTAGCCTGCAAACCATGAAATTATTTTAAAGTTAGACCATTTGTCATTATGAAAATCCAAAGTAATAGGATCAAATTATACTTTTTCCCTGACAAACACTTTAACATTTTTGGCGTTTTTGTTTTAAAAAACTTATGATTCAAACTAACTGTTTCATCAGCTTGCCATGAAGTACAAAATACTTATTACATTAAATAAAATTTCGTTTAGCAAATAGATTTCAATGTTATATAAAACGTCCAAAACATTTTTCTATTTTCTGGACACTTAGGATATCCTATTGAAATTGTAAAGCTTATTATTATTATTATTATTATTATTATTATTGTTATTATTATTATTACTTTTGTTGTTTATAATAACAATAATAATAATAACATATGTTCTTAAGGTCAAACACTTCGTAATCAGTTAGTTATTATTATTGTTATTATCATCATTATTATTATTATTACTGTTGTTGTTCATAATAGCAATAACAAGGATAATAATAACATATTTTCTTCGGACCAAACACTCCGTAATCATTTGGAGTTGTTATTATTATTATTATTATTATTATTATTATTATTATTATTATCATTATTATTGTTGTTGTTGTTGTTGTTGTTGTTTATAATAGCAATAACAAGGATAATAATATATGTTCTTCGGACCAGACACTCTGTAATCATTTGGAGTTATTATTATTATTATTATTTGTTGCTATTATAACTGTTGTTGTTTATAATAATGATATGTGTTCCTCAGGTCGAAAACTCCGTAATCATTTGGAAAGCTTAATGAACCAAAAAAATTGGGTATATATCCAGAGGGAAAATAAATAAACATCATCATTACCATTTTTGCCTCTGGGAATGAGCAGGCTTGAAAAAAAGGGAAAATAAAACCTACTTTACTATTCGTTTGGGTCTAATTTCGATTCAAGCGATATTTTGCAACTTATTTCAGCACATGATTTAACATAATCATTAACATGATCTCTCGAATGAATCCAGAGAAAAAATGCTCTTCGATTTTGTACCAAATAATACTTTAGACTTTCATTTTTTTTTTCTCGCGTGCTTCTATCATGGAGAATAAAAATGACGTCTAATTAACGCACAAAATTCACAAAATTATTCTGGGTCATGAAATTTAGTTATTTTCCAAAAAATCCTTATCACGTTCTCTCTTTTTCAGTTATGATAATGTTTATGGAAAGATAAATAGTGTGGTAATAATGAGCATTATTTTGGCTAGAGACAAATAAATAATTTGAAGTTAATCCTGCATGCATGTTTATATATATACAGTATATATATATATATATATATATATATATATATATATATATATATATATATATATATACTGTATATATATATACTGTGTATATATATATACTGTATATATATATATATATATATATATATATATATATATATATATATATATATATATATCATCATCATCATCATCATCATCATCATCAGCCGTAACAAGTCCACTGCAGGACAAAGGCATCAGACATGTCCTTCCACTCTCGTCTGTTTATGGTCTTTCTATTCCAATTAATACTCGGAAATTTTCCTAGTTCGTCAATACGTAGTCTTCTTTTCCTTCCCTTGCTTCTTATGCAAACTCTAGAGACCCATTCTATTATTCCTAATGCCCATTTATTATCTGTCATTCTCATATATATATATTTATATATATATATATATATATATATCTATATATATATATCTATATATATATATATTTATATATATATCTATATATATACATATATATATTTATATATATATATGTATATATATTATATATAGTATATAATATGTATAATATATATAATATATATACTGTATATATATATATATATATATATATATATATATATGTATAAATTTGTATATATATATATATATATGTATATGTATATATATATATATATATTTGTATATATATATTATATATATTATATATATTATGTATATATATATATAATATATATATATATATATATATATATATATATATATAAGTATATATATATTGTATATATATATATATATATATATATGTGTATATATATATTGTATATATATATATATATATATATATATATATTATGTATTATATATATTATATATATATATATATTATATATATATATATATACTGTATATATAATGTTTGTATGTATATTTATAAATATACAAATGCAAATGCATGTTATGCGTGTTTGTATTGGCATTTGTGACTGTTTATTATCTTGTTTAGGCATGTGCAATATTTTTTATATATATCAGTATGTATTTATGTATGCTTGTGTGAATGTGACTTGATATGGTGTATAAAAAGGAATCCTACGCAGTAGTTATTCTATTTGATTCTCCTCTTTATATGAATGTATATCACTATAAATTAGGGTTGTAGCTTAGGAAGTAATAATAATAATAATAATAATAATAATAATAATAATAATAATGTGAGAGTTTACGACAAAAACATGTCATTCCGAAATTTTTCGTCCTGTCATAATCCTTTTCAGGTTTGTTCTTCGTACGTTGATTAAATCATGGCTTGTATATTTTACGCATCATCTGTGAAAGTGTTATTTGAACTTTCACTTATCGTTTTGTCGGAGCTATACTTTATTATTTTCAGATATTCGTTTTTTTTTTTTTTTTTTTTTTTTTTTTTTTTTTTTTTGACAAATTCGAAAATTTAATGTTGACCATATGTTGATTAAGAGTATGATTTGGAACGAGAACATTCCTTCCACGGAGGTCTAAGAAATTCAACGAATTAATTGGACAATTATTACTCTTCCTTGGGTGGCAGATGCTGTGGAATGGCTTCTGATTAATTTCCTAATTGGCCTCCTGCTTTCATTAAGACGGCCTTACTTAATTAATCATTTCCTTTTGAAGAAGCCACATGATTTTTTTCTTTATTCTTTATGTATCTTAATCATTTTCATTAAGGCGATGAACACCCTTTACGAATATTAGAAATGACAAAGTTCCAGATTATTCGGTAAAGGCAAAAGTTTTTTGTTTTTTCTTAGTAAATAGAGGTCTAGGTACCCTAATGGAAACATTCCTGCCTGGCGGCCTGTCAGACTCGCGTTCGAGACCCTTTCAAACTTGATGGTTTTTCTAGTCTGTGCAACCTCACCATCCTTGTGAGCAAAGCATGGGTTTGGAGAAACCTATAGGTTTACTCAGCAGCCATTGCCTGACCCTCCCTGGTCCTAGCTGGGATGGAGAGGGGACTTGGGCGCTGATTATACGCTAGGCCATTGTCACTGTCCCTTGTCTCTGTCATTCATGAGTAGCTTTTAAGTCTTTAAACCTTTAAAATAGTCTGGGAATACTTTGAGTGTCACTAAACTGTTTTTATGTCTGTCTGTCTTCTTGTCTGTCCGTACGCAAATGGTTAATTTTCCATCCTGACTTAAGTCATAGGTCAAATAGGATATTTTGTTAACTTCTTGTTCGCGCGAGGAGAAAAAAATCACACATTTTTGTTATTTTATAGTTTTTTTATTAAGTAAAAAAGGTCTTTTGCATAGTAGAAACGTTTTATGACATTTAGTAGTGTTTTCTTTGATATTATTTTTATTTTACTGCTCTGTGCACAGTGTCCTTTTTCAGAAGAAATTTTTTGTCAAAAATTTATTTGCACTTACATAAGTATTCGATTAAAGTTTTTCAAAGCTCAGTAAATCTTATCCATGGTTCAGAAAGACAAAGAGAGTGCTATGTATTATGAAAACATCCAGTACCAATAGATATATTTTTCAATAATCTGCGATCAAATCAACAGTATCTTTGTTCAGTGCCACACTGAAACCCCCTTTTCTAAATCAGTATGTAGTTAGATGAGAAACACTACTCTCATGAATTAACAAAATAACGGAGTTATGTTCATGGTTGATATTTATGAATGAACCCATCTTTAATACCTTTTCATATGTTATTTAACTCGCCAGTAGGGAAACCTATCGGAAGCATTTTTTAAAAAGTACAAAAATAAACTTTTTCATCAATCTCTGTTCGTGTTACTGAGAATATTTAAATCCAGATGCCTCGCACACACACACACACACACACAGAGAGAGAGAGAGAGAGAGAGAGAGAGAGAGAGAGAGAGAGAGAGAGAGAGAGAGAGAGTTCTAAAATAGCGTTCTTTGTTGGGTTGAAGACTTTACAGGTACTAAAAAATTCCATGTTCAAGGTTGTTTCCGCCGGAAATTTTGCGTAAAACTCAATTGATCATTAATCAACGTCTTTCAAAGAGCGGTGCTGTAATATCCCACTTGAAAAATAATAAAGAGAAAAAATATTTTTGGGTCCTCCATTTTCGGACCGTGTAAAAATCAAGGTTGGGAAAGAAAATCATTTGCTATTTAATCCCGTTAAACTAATTTATTTCTTTAGATTTTTTTTTCCAGTCTGTGTTTGCTTTTATCATCACTTCTCTTCCTATGCTTTCTCTTCTTTCGTTCTTCGTTATATATATGTAGATATATGTGTGTATTTATGAATGTATATATATATGTGTGGGTATACATGTATGTATGTATATATATATATATATATATATATATATACGCATACATATACATATACACACTTATATATATGTATGTGTGTATATGTATATATATATATATATATATATATATATATATATATATATATGTATGTGTATATATATACAAATATATGCATATATATACATACATGCATATATACATGTATATATATACACACATATATATGTATATATATATATACATATATATATATACATACATATATATGTACTCTGTATATATACATATATATGCCACATATGCATGCACACACATACATAGATATATATATATATATATATATATATATATATATATATGTATATATATATATATGTATATATATATATATGTATATATATATATATATATATATATATATATATATATATATATTCCAAAGTATAGCTCTGCAGTAAAAGAAATTTAACAAACCAACTAGTGTGAGGTGTTCTGATCTCCTCAGAGAAAATGTAGGATGTGGTAGCTCATCGGGAGTGTAATGAACCCCAAGAGAAAACTAATGGTTATTCCCGAAGTAGATTTCATTGTATAAATGGAATCGTATGGACCGTTTCCTCAAACCGAAATAACTGTCTTTAAATGGACTGTCCACCTCCCTGAATGATGATAGAGAATCATTTCTAGCACCATATGTTGGAATATCGTGTGTTGTTGAGAATTGTGACATCTGTACGCCATTTTTCTCATAAATGGCCTGTTCATAATATGAAAGCTTCAATCTTAACTCTCTTTAAACAAATGTTTTAAAAGTTATTTAAGAGTATCTTCTTTCGTATCATAGAATGCTGTTAGTGAACTGTTACTATATTATTTTGCCCTGTCCTTAAAATGCGTTCTAAAGGTTATGATAGTCCTGAATTGAAGGTAGAGATTTAATGTCCTTGAATGTTAAGGCCAAATACTTATTCAAAGTACACAGCCTATTTTTCAAAATCTACTTTGTAACAGTGAATCATGAATTAACTATTAGTATTGTCCATCACTATCCTTGAATGACTTTCTACACTCATCTGAAATATCTCAGGTGAAATACTATATATGGTCGATCCAGCTTTAACTCTATATCATTAGTTTCATGTTCACATAAACTGTTGTTCCAAAACTGCTCAGTACAGTGAAGTGTGATAAACGCAGTTTGCATTTCAAAAGAAAGTAGTCTCCATTAAATCTGTATATTAAAAAGATAGAATGTAACTCAATATATGTCGAAAGAATAAAAATAGAAATGAAATGGCTAAAGGAACAGACGGGCCTGTCTCAAGTAAACATATCAACATCACCAATGGTATTTAGAAGCCTTGAGCTGACAAAAGAAAGTGTCGGATCGGTATGAGAATGAGGCAATGTTACGGTGCGCGAAAAAGGTTTTAAGCTCTGTCATGGCTTAGCCAAACCTATCATTAGGGAATCATTAGCATAATAGAGTCATTATGGTGTAAAAAAAAGGAACATATCTCCTGTGCCGTCTCTATTGTTCGTTAGGTTGGTT
>NC_090728.1:42630219-42632719 GCF_036898095.1 Palaemon carinicauda
AAATGTCTTCATATGATAAAGTTTTATGACCAAATGATTTATAGCAATGAGCACTTGTTCATGATAAAATTACGCCATTATCAGCTTCAGACATATGAACTGAACACCTGTTGAGGTTTCATGAGCCCAATTCATCCGGGTGAAACCTGAAAAAAAACACTTTTTGTAAACTGGTGCCAATTTCTAACATTATAGTAAAAAGAGAAAACTCATTTAAAGGTGTAAAGGCCGCTCATGAATGGCAGAGGCAAGGGACAGTGACATTGCCCTATCAAGCTGGACAATACCATAGAGACTGACCATATATCATATGATCAGCGCCCAAGCCCCTTCTCAACCCAAGCTTCAGGACCAAGGAGGGCCAGGTAATGGCTGCTGATGACTCAGCAGGTAGATCTATAGGCTTCCCCAAACCCCCCCCCCCCCATCCTTATCTCACAAGGATGATTAGGTTGCAGACACTAAAGGAACTAACGAGTGTGAGCGGTACTCGAACCCCCATCTGGCGATCACCAGCCAGAGACGTTACCAAATAGGCCAAATGTCTAGAATTCTGTACCAGGCTTCCAAATATATGAGTCAGTTCAAAACATCTGTTAATGCCGACATAATCCAAGCCGTACAACAACGTGTCTATCAAGGTCACTAACAAGTTACTCACCACTTACCAGAAACCATTAACCTCCACACATGATGAACACAGCCATAAGTGGCTATGATTCAGCTTTATTTCCAAAAATTCCATACGCATTTGATACATTGGAAAGAAGTTTCATAGTTATTAATTATATTATAATAATTAGCTTATAATAGTCACCTTCAGAGGAACGGATCCGTGCAAAGCCATTGGGGCACCGCTCATGCAATGCGGTGCCGCTGCGGAGAAAAATCCGGTCCGTCTAGTGTAAAAAAAGATCCATTTAATCTATCAGTCGACTGACAAATGTGTGTGTGATAAGATTGCCTTACCTTGTGTAAGACACGGGCTCTTGGCAAAGGCGGATCCACACCGATTGCGGCAGCGAAAAAAAAAATGCATAGTGTGAAAGAGGATTGTGGTGGCCGATGTGGTAACGTTCCTGACTGGTGATCACCAGTCTGGGATTCGAGTCCCGCTCAAACTGGTTAGTTTCTTTTGCTCGCTGCAACCTCACCATCCTTGAAATCTAAGGATGGGGATTTTAGGGGGAACCCATAGGTTTATCTGCTGAGTCATCAGCAGCCATTACCTGGCCCTCCTTGGTCCTAGCTTGGGCGGAGAGGAGGCTTGGTGCGCTGATCATTATGGTTAGTTTCTAGGGCATTGTCCTACTCGATAGGGTAATGTCACTGCCCCTTGCCTCTGCCATTCATGAGCGGCCTTTAAACCTTTAAGCCTTTAGGTGTAATGCGAATGAAATGGAATAGACTTTTGTTGTCACGTATTCTTTTGAACATCTTCCGGATATTAAGCAATAGAGATTTTGCATGTGTGACTGAATTCTTGTAACAACCATTTTTAAAGTTATTTGGTGTTTTAATTTCGATTTTTAAGCTCTATTTATGCAATAATTGCCTACCACTATCTTTTAAAACTTTTATCTAAGGCTCGCTAAACTTTTATCTATGACTCTCCTCTAAACGTTTACCTATGGATGCCCTCTAAACGTTCATTTAAGGCTGACCTCTAAACTTATATTTAAAGCTCAATTTAACGCTTATCTACAGCTGACCTCTCAACTTATATCTACGGCTAACCTTTAGACTTTTATCTACGGTTAACCTTTAAACTTTTATGTACGGTTAACCTTTAAAATTTCATCAATGGGTAACCTTTAAACTTTTATCTATGGTTAACCTTTAACCTCTATTAAACGTTTGTCTACGGCTAATCTTTAAACTTTTATTTACTGATAACCTTTAAACGTTTATCTACCGCTAACATTTAAACGTTTATCTACCGCTAACATTTAATTTTTTATCTACCGCTAACATTTAAACGTTTATCTACCGCTAACATTTAAACGTTTATCTACCGCTAACATTTAAACTTATCTACCACTAACATTTAAACGTTCATCTACCGCTAACATTTAAACGTTCATCTACCACTAACATTTAAACTTATCTACCACTAACATTTAAACGTTCATCTACCGCTAACATTTAAACGTTCATCTACCGCTAACATTTAAACGTTCATCTACCGCTAACATTTAAACGTTCATCTACCGCTTACATTTACACGTTCATCTACCGCTAACATTTAAACGTTCATCTACCGCTAACATTTAAACTTATCTACCACTAACATTTAAACGTTCATCTACCACTAACATTTAAACGTTCATCTACCGCTAACATTTAAACTTATCTACCGCTTACATTTAAACGTTCATCTACCGCTAACATTTAAACGTTCATCTACCGCTAACATTTAACCGTTTATCTATCATTAACCTCAAAATATTTCATGTAAATGATTTATGACTTTCCTCCTATGAGTTCCACAGACATGTGG
>NC_090728.1:42650219-42732719 GCF_036898095.1 Palaemon carinicauda
CACGTTCCTCATGGTAAGAGTAGAAGATACTCTTCAGCTATGGTAAGCAGCTCTTCTAGGAGAAATACACTTCAAAATCAAACCATTGTTCTCTAGTCTTAGGAAGTGCCATAGCCTCTGTACCATGGTCTTCCACTGTATTGGAGTAGAGTTCTTTTGCTTGAGGGTACACTCAGGCACACCATTCTTATTTTTCTATCTCTGTTTTTTAATTTTTTTTTAAATAATGTAGTTCCTATATGAAAGATCTAATTTAATATTCTTATTGTTCTCAAAATATCTTATTTCGATTGTTCGTTACTTCTCTGGTACTTTGTTTATTTCCTTGTTTCTTTTTACTTGGCTATTTTTCCCTATTGGAGCCCTTGGGCTTATAGCATCTTGCTTTTCCAACTAGGGTTTTGGGTTAGCTTGCAATAATGATAATATTAAAATATACCGTCTGTGTCTATTCTTGGTAGAGCACACGCTGGAGGGTACACACGTGCACACTATATTTTTATTTTAGAAGACTTTACAAAAATGCCACGTTCATTTCTCTACCCTCAACTGATGGAATAAGAAAACCAGGTGAAATGTATTTACATTCTTACCATAATTGCAAATTCAAACAGGAGAGATAATCTTAGGTGGGTGTTTGAACTCAGGTAAGAATAATTAAAATTGGGAAAAGCTTCCATCACTGTTTATAAGACGAGGAAAACAGCTTTTTTTTTCCTCGTGGCTTTATATTTGCTTGATCAAGTCTGGGATAAAAAGATTAAGACGCAGAAACCCAAAATATATTTTTTATTTACTTTAGTTGAAGGTGAAAATGAGAAAATAGAAAATAAGACTCCATTTCTGTGATTGCTAACTTTGTATTTATTTAAAGGGGATGCCTACTGGTTCTTAAGAAATGGTCATAGAAACGTATCAATTTCAAACTCTGGTAGTTGTCAAAGTTTAATTTTTATTCAATCAATTATTTGTCTGCGTATTTTTTTCCTTGTGAAAATATTTAGATAATTTGGAAGTCAGCCCACCTCTTAAAACACTTATATTATCTTTTAGAGTTCAAATATAGATAATGAAATAAAAATTTCCATCAACTAAAAATTTATTACGGATTAAAGTTTTATATATGGACCTTCATTTCTCTTGTAAATTAATAAAACGATGTTGAGAAATTTAATTTTATCTTATTTATTTTAAAGAAGTTTCACCATGCCAGTGTACACTCGCTTGGTGAGTCTAAAGGTAATTAGTAGAAACGCTTTATTTGTCTTTGCATTTTCATTGGCTGCTTTTGCCCTTTTTGTCATACAGTATATCTCCACTCTTTAAACCTAGTGCCACAGAGATTATTGTTATCGAGATCAGATATCAGCTGTTTTCTATGTGCAGACTCTGGTATAATGTTCGTGTTGTTAAGTAACTCACTGGATTGTAAATAAACGGGATATGTAATCATAGAAAACCAAATATACTTTGCCTACATAGAAAACGATAATATTTTTACTGTTGCAGTAACTAATCTAAATTCTCTCTCTCTCTCTCTCTCTCTCTCTCTCTCTCTCTCTCTCTCTCTCTCTCTCTCTCTCTCTCTCTCTCTCTCTCTCTCTCTCTCGCTCTCTCTCTCTCTCTCTCTCTCTCTCTCTCTCTCTCTCTCTCTCTCTCTCTCTCTCTCTCTCTCTCTCTCTCTCTCTCTTACGCACACACTACAAAGTGGGTGGTAAAAAAATCCTTATATATGAGCTGCAGATAAAGAGATTGTGTTTCTGATATCAATAAAGTTGGAAGAACTGGAGAGACCAACTACAATTCGACCAGTCAAAAAGTGCTGTAGGTTGATGGGTCTTATAGGACTCCCGCACCCAGCTGCTTTGGTCATGTTTTCCGACTCCCTCTCATTTTGAACTTATTGGATCTGCTCTTGTGACAGTCCTGCAGAAAGTATTTTTTTCTTATAAGAGATCCTCACGGGACGATGTCCAATCGGGGAGTGGTTACCCTATCAGTATATGAATGATGACTTTGGTGACGCCCTAAGCACATGCATATTTTGCTTAATAGTTAATCTAGCCATGTGTGTCACGAGCGTTTTCTAGGTTTATGTACCCTCTATGACTATTTTAGCTCTTAGACTTATACAATATTGGCCTATACATAATTTTTGTTGTATAAACCTAAAATACTTCCCTCCTATCATTCTTTCTGCCAAGTGTCTTATTTTTTCAATAAAAAAATACCAACATGCGCCCGGTAGTGTATTGACCCTGCATTGCTTAATGCTACTTCCTTTCCCTTTGACCTCATATACAAGAACAATTATTCCTTCCATCTATTCCTTTGGAATATTTTTTTCCAATGGCCATTTCTTATGTATTTTATTCTTTTCTCCTAATCGAAAATAGTCACACCTCTATCATAGTGTCTCCAAAATAATGCCTCATTCCATATGACAATTCTTCAAAATGCTTATTTCATTGTGTTTCTGCATTTACTTACCTCTGGTATAATCTATCTATTTAACGTGTTTCTAATTCATATAAAGGCACATACATTTACGGAAATAGGCATGTATTCAATGTTTCCATTTCCCTTCTTTTATTGTTGTGTCGATGGAAGGAATGGCACCCAGAAATATTCAATAACGTATAGAAGACGTATCTATTAATATCTATTTAATTTTGCCAAATTTTTATGGAATAATGTGCCCAACTGAACTGGTTCCTGGTTTCTTATTGCTCACTCCGCTAAATGTTTTGCGGGCACTCTATCACATTATAGATAGGTGCAAAGCTTCTAAGCTTATTCTTATTATAGTTATCAAGCTTATATTACCTGTGCCTTAAATAAATTAATACGGTAATGAGATTCCCAACCTTTACTTTTATCCCATTCTACCTTGAAATCAGCTAGGATAGCACCCTGTTATCATCAGTGTTTGCAACTTATTGTGGTCAGTTTGGACTTCTTAAATAATTCTTCTTTCATACGCATTGCTTTACCTATAAATGCAGTCAGATTCCTGCTAGGATTTTTTCAGCGTATCTAAACTTATGTCTACATTCATTAGCTGTTCTAATTTTGGACATAGAAATAAATGTTCAGTAGTATCTTCTTCATCTTTGCACAGGTCACACAAATTATCTTCATATTTTCCCCTGAAATAACCGTTTTCAACGTATGGAACTTTATCTATGAAGATGTAATTTGAGTATCCAACTTCCTTAATAAATATTCAAAAAGAAGTTGTTAGCAAATGTTCCTTAGCCGTGACATTCTCTTTATTTATTTCCGACTTGTTTTTGTCAGGGCTAACAGACGCTATTTTGCGCTGAAGGCGACGTCTTCCTAGAATAAAAGAATTAACTATACGTTTTAAATGCAACTAATTTTGTTGTAAAGAAAATTTGACATGGATTACAATATAAGGCGACGTTTAAGAGGTAAAGTCTGACGTTTACTTGTGCTGTCTTTTCTTAAAGAAGTAACCTGGCTGGTTAGAAGAGGCTTAGTGTGGGCTTAGGAATTGCCTTCATTCATCAAATAACTAATAATATTAGTATTATGTTACCCTAGTCTAGTTTAGTCAAAACCTACTGTATTCTTGTTCATTTACGTACGAGTAACCTATCGTTAAGGCTTGTCCGAAGTTTAGGTAGGTTTAGGCAAACATGCCCAAAGTGAGTAGGAGGGCTACTCTCCCCCTTCTTTGGCCAACTCGCTATCCTACCTTACAATCCCGAATTGTGTTCTGGTTAGTAATGTGTGTAAATCTATTAATATATAATAGGATATCAAATGTTTCTAGGTAAATATATGGTACTATATTTTCTAGCTATTGTTCTCTAGTCTTGGGTTGTGCCATAGCCTCTGTACCATGGCCTTCCACTGTCGTGGGTTAGAGTTCTCTTGCTTGAGGGTACACTAGGGCACACTATTCTATCTAGTTTCTCTTCCTCTTGTTTTGTTAAAGTTTATATAGTTCAAATAGGAGATATTTATTTTAATGATGTTACTCAAAATATTTTATATTTCCCTTTTTCTTTTCCTCACTGGGCTATTTTCCCTGTTGGAGCCCCTGGGCTTATAACATCCTGCTTTTCCAACTTGGGTTGTAGCTTAGCAATTTATAATAATAATATAATAGCCAGGTGTATGAACCGTATAGGGGCTGGGTACGTGTGTAGGTCGTCGGGTTACCAGATCTGCTGCTCGTATAGGAAACGAGAATCCTTCCTGTTGTGGTCAACCATATTTTATTGTATCTATAAGTATGTTGGTTAATGAAATAAAATTAATTTTTCATATACTGGTCTTTGCTCTGCATTGGTTAGCTACACATGCAATTAAACATTATTTTATTGCTTTTCTTTTCTGGCAAGTGGTACATGTGCTTCGTGCGTTAGTGTAATGGGCAAGTATTTTGGCGAACAAAATTCGGTGACCCAATGTTATACACTATTTGGAAAGTGTCGTTAATCTTGGGAGCCATTGTATAACGATGGACAGAACCTCCAGCCTGCATAGAACACCTAACCTAACTTACAAGCTATGACCCTACCTACTTACCTAAGGCTGAGTTATCTTGGTCTGAAATACGATATGAAGCTAGTTTTATGATTTAGGAAATATAATTTAGTGTAACCTTATACAGGGCTGAAACTTAATCTTAGGGTAAGGTAAGGATATGGCAGTGTAAGGGGGTGGGTAGCAGGTCCCTCGGTTAGGTTGGGAACCTTTGGTTAGGTGGTGGTTTTGTGTTGGTTTCCCTTTTAAAGAGTGGTTTTGCAGTAACAACTAACAATTGACGGTAAGTATGTGATACTTTAAGTACTAGCGAAAGTGGAATTCACTTAAAGGAATGGATGAGTGCTGGTTAGTTTGGTATTTTTCTCTTTTATGTTTAATAGGGGCTGGGGCATAATAACTTATGTTTGTTCCATAACCGAAATACAAACCCCGCTATTTAATTAGGGTATTACTTTCGGCGTATCTGAAAAGACGAGCCATTAGATTTTTAACGGGTAGCTAGCTACCCCTCGCCCCCCTCACACACTGGTGAGTAGCTCACTTTGCTTTTGGCTCGGGTGATGAACAGACGTGTCTGCTCCCACTCGCTCATTGACAGCCTTAATCTTTTTTGCTTTTTCTTTGCAGTGTGTGCTTGGAAGTTGGCCTCTACCATTATGCGGAAGTGCCCCGGATTACCTGACCGCCCTTGTGGTCCATATATGTCGGCGGTCAAAACGGACCCTCACACCTTATGTCCGTTCTGCAGGGGCCAACGGTGTGATAGAGACAAAGTGTGTAGGGAGTGGTCTACCTCCCAGTGGGAGAGGTTTTCCCGGCGCCGGAAGAAGTCCAAAAGGGATCTTTCTCCTTCAAGTGTTTTCTTGAAGAAAGAAAATTCCAAGGACTCCTCTTCCGTAGCCCGAACCTCCTCCAAAGCTCCCGCTCGAGCGGCCTCTTCCGAGAGGCCGTCGAATGGTAGCGTAGGCCGTTCTTTTGTTGACTGACCTCGGGGTTCGGGAGAGGTAGTTGCCTCCCATAGCGAGGCAGCTCCTCCTCCTCCCCCGGGGGAGGATTTATCTTTTAACACTGTTGCTAATGATGATTTGTTGCAGCTTTGGGCTTCCTTGGGGCTTAAGGGCTCGCCCTCCAGGGAAGCCCTGTTTGACTTAATCCAGTTGGGGGCTGCTGTCAAACAGTCGCCCGCGGTAGCAGAGGTTGACCCTCTGTCTATCGTCAACGTTGTTGTGGCAGGGGCCTCCGACGAGTTAGGTCAAACCCCTGCCTTGGTTCCCGATGCAGCTGAAGGCTTAGTTCCTCCCTCCGAACATCCTTCGAGGGAGGAGCTAAGTCCTATGGTCTCTCCTGCAGGTGATTCTCCCCCTCGGGGGAGTTCACTGACAGAGACTCCTCTTCGGAGGACTGATGATGATCTGCCTGCCGCCCCCAGAGGGAGTATCCATCGGAAGGCTCGCCCTCCTCTTCGCCGTAGAGGCCTTCCTTCTCCTCACAAGGGAGTTAGGAGGCGCCTCTTCGGCTCTTCTCCGTCCCAGTCCCCCGCAGAGGATCCTCCTCGCTGTGCACCGACCGTTGCAGTTGCATCCTTGGACCTCTCTGCCGATCGTTCTCCTTCTCCTGTCAGACCTTCGGATCTGCCGTCTCCGTTCCTGGCTGCTGACGCGCTTTGGGCGCCCACGCATCCCGTTTTCCAACAGGCACCGGTCCCTTCGGGGCAAAAGGGGCTTTCTCACAATGTGAGCAAGTCCCTTAAGCGCCAGGTATCCCCTGCGCTTCAACGTTCTCGTGCACAATTGCGCGCAAGCGCTTGCCTGCGGTGAAGCCCTCTCTACTCAGAACTTCATCCTCTGAGACAACGCCCCAGAGACCTTCTGCAGCTGATACTACTCGCCATCGCTCTCCTGCTCGCCAGCGCTCTCCTGTTCGCCAGCGGTCTTCTCCTCGCTAGCGTACAACTGCGCGCCCTCATCTTGATGCGCGCCCCGCACGCCCACGATCTCCTGCTCGCCAGCGCTCTTCACCTGCGCGCCCACGATCTCCGGATCTGGGCGCAAGAAGGAAGAACCGAGTTTCTCCTTCTCTTCAGCGTTCGCCTATGCGCCATATGACCTCGCCAGCTCGTCAGCCATCGCCTATACGCCATCGCGCGCAGACACCAGATCCTGCTGTGCGCCCTCCTGCACGCCCACGCGCTAAGGGTAACACCCCTGTGCGTGGGCGCTCGCCTAGAGCTCGCTGAGATCCTGCACGCCCACGCGCTCGCGAACAATCTCCATCGCACGTGCAAACGCTTGCACTCCCGCCTGCGCTTCCTGCTTTTTCAGATCGCGCAACTGAGCGTCATCGATCTCCTGAGTGCCCGCGCGCTCCATCGCCTGCGCGCCAACGCGCCCTCTCGCCATCTCTGAGATCTCCTACGCGCCCGCGCGCACCCTCACCTGTGCGCAGTTGCTCACTTACACGCCATCGTTCGCCTGCGCACTATCGCTCGCCAACGTGCCCTCGCCATCATCCCCCCGCGCGCGATCCTAGTAGGATACAGTGATCCCTCACTACTTCACGATTGAAATGGATGTAAACTCGGCATAATTTTTTCGTTTCGTATTTAATTGACACTAAGAAAACTAATTTTAGTTTCTTCATCTATATGTAAGTATTGTATAACACGAAGAGAGAGAGAGAGAGAGAGAGAGAGAGAGAGAGAGAGAGAGAGAGAGAGAGAGAGAGAGAATGAATCAGCTGTTGTAATCGAATGCCGTGTTTTTGTTTCGTGAGAATTTCATCGCCACGACTAAAAACAACATACTGTACTGAACTTTACAGTATTATACAGACTACTGTAATATGATGAAATAAAATATTTGTAGTAACCTATTTTATATGAATTGGGGTTATTTTTTTGTTTAAAATTTACATTTACGTACGTAAAACAACTCTCTCTCTCTCTCTCTCTCTCTCTCTCTCTCTCTCTCTCTCTCTCGTAAATTGTTTTCCTGCTTTGCTACGTATGTATGATTTTATATAGATACGGTAAATAATATTTGTAATAACATATTTTCTAAAAGCTTCTACTGTAATATCATTTTTAAATATTAAACTTAGCCGGTGAATATATAATAGCTGACGTCTCCGACGGCTCGACAGATTCCAAAAACTCGCGAGCGATCGCCGTGAAGGTTGCGGGTGTGACCACCAGCGCCGACTATCGGCCAGATACCGCATATACTTGTAAACATCTCCAGTTCTTCTCTGTCGGTCTTGTCGACAAGTTGGTTCCACTCGCTTTATGACCTCGAGTTTTCTACCGAATTGGTGAAGTACTTGGTTTTGGTTTTATTGCTTTCGCCGTGTTGGATTATTCAATACTATCTTCAAAAGAAATGCTTTTGAAAGGAAAGGAAAAGTGTTTTGCCCTTGCTTTTTTTTTTATCTCTGGTTTTTCCATAGAGTAAAGATGGCCGACCCTTCCCTCAGTGTACGGAAGTGTTTTAAGGCTTTTAGTAATTATTTTATCACGTTATAAATTATTGTTGATATTTATAGATTTTCCTCTATATATTTTATATCTCACCCGCCTTTATTAGGCCTCTTCGATTAGCTTTCCATTTATACTAAACATCAAGATAGATTTTATGTTTTGTTTATTTGCGGCCGTTACCTATTCCTTGTAGGCGGTCCTAACTTGGAAAACGAAGTTAAACAACGTTGAGCCCATTCAACTTTTATGTTTGTTAAGTTTAAATCACTTGCTCTGTAAGAGTTATGAAATGAATATTTTTTAGAAAATATTTTAAGAAATATATTCTTTGAATAGTCTTCGTGCTGTTTTTTTCAAAGATGAACTAACGTTTGGTTTATTTATGCTACGCAGTTTGCGCTCTATCGTTACGATAGAGAAAGAG
This sequence comes from Palaemon carinicauda, assembly GCF_036898095.1. NCBI lineage: Eukaryota > Metazoa > Arthropoda > Malacostraca > Decapoda > Palaemonidae > Palaemon > Palaemon carinicauda. The sequence continues at coordinate 42,658,640 of NC_090728.1, forward strand.
AGAATCACGGTTTCACTTTGCAGAAAGAGTAAATCGATTTTGACGTTTTGTTCATTCTTCTTTCAAACTGAAGTGTTTTAGATACTAATTTAAAGGAACTTGTTAATTTTCAATTTCTTAGTCCTTTCAGTTTTTTCCTTTGGTCAAATAACCTGTTTATTGACGAAGGGTGAGTGGGCAATTCTCTTGTGTGTGACAAGAGAGAGAGAGAACGATCCGATCTTTATTCTCGTCCCAAGTCTCTGTACAAGGAGTTTGGGAGCGAGTAACGTTGTTCTCGATTCAGTTTTTTACTCTCGTCCCAAGTCTCTGTACGGGGAGAGAGGATAAAACGTTTTTAGTTTTTATTCTCGTCCCAAGGCACTGTACGGTGAGAGATTGAAAACGTAGTCTTTAGTGAACTAGTGTTTAGTCTCCTCCCCAGTCACTGATCCTTTTTAACTTTATATATTTCCGTTTTATTCGATAAATATGTTTATTGATTTTTGCATGTGTTTCATTTTGTACTAATGTGCTACATTATACGACTCATTTCGCAATTATAACCTTTTGATGTAAGGGAGAATTGCGTGCTTCAGGTAGAAATCAGTTTTATTCATGCCTAATGTGAAATTATTGAAAAATACGATATCAGTGAAGTAAGTGCAAAAAAACATGTTCTGTGTTGCGGAGGGTTCGTTTGTTCGTGCTTGTCGCTCCCCTAGTCCGAGACCTCTTTCAGGCTCCCCTGCACCAGGGAGAAGTAATGTCGTAGGACTTAAGGGGACGAGAGGCTTTAACCAACGTACAGACGTTCCCTCTTTGGTATCGGACGTTTCTCGTCAAGATCGCCCTTACCATAAGACGGGTGAGACTGTGTTCTCCTCGTCATCCGAAGACTTTTCGCAAAAGAAACCTTGGCGCAAGGTTTCTAGACCCTTGAAGCGAAAGTCAGTCCCTTCAGGACAGGTCCAGCATCCTGGCTGTGGCTATTGGGACAGCTCTGACCCTTTGCAGTCGTCGGAAGACTGTTCGCCTATTAAACGCAAGCGTAACACGGGGTCCGAGGGTCGCGGTAAAGGCGATGTTTTGCCAACACAGACGTTACCGTCGTCTCGGCCCGTTCCGACTCCCGTTGATCCTAAATGGGTTGTCCTGCAGGACATGCAGACTAAGCTTGCCTCCCTTATGGAGAAGTATGACGTTGAGCAGGTTCACGATGAACCTTCGCTTCCGAGTCGCCGTTACGCTAAACGAGACTCTGGCCGTCAGCCGCCCAAATGAGCATTTACTCGTCCGTTTGACGTTAGTGCTGACGTTTCTTGTACTTTGAAACGTAATGTCAGTAGTTTTTCACGTCAGTCACGTGACATGGATCCTCCCTCGCTGCAGTCTCGTGTTGACTTTCAGCCGCTGCCGCAGTCTCGTGTTGACGTTCAGCCGCTGCTGCAGTCTCGTGTTGACATTCAGCCGCTGCCGCCGCAGCCCCGACCGGACGTTCGCCGACCGGCTCAGTTGCCTCGACTTGATGTTGAGCGTCAATCACCGCAGTCGAAGGTTGTTTTGCCTGCTCAGTCTATGCAGTCAAGGCAGTTCCGACGTGACGTCGAGCGTTAATCAACTACAGTTGTTGTTGTTGGTCAGTCACAAGGATTTCAGTCCTTTCAGCAGCGGCGTGACGTCGCTTCCTCTACTGCTACTGCTGCTCCTTTGCTTGTTGACATTGCCTGTCAAGCGTTGCCGCCGCGGCAGGTCTCTCCTTTTCATGAGACTCGGCAATTGTCGGACGAGGTTCCTTCAGATGAGGAAGTTGCTGATCCTCCTCCTACTGATATTCCTTTGGGGACTTTGTCAGACGGAGAGGAGCCTAAAGCTGCTCAGCCCTCTATGGACTTTAAAAAAAATCATGCTGATTTTTAAGGATCTTTGTCCGGACCATTTTGTAACTGCTGCTCCTCGTTCGCCTTCGTCAGAGTTTACGCTAGGCCTAGCTACTTCGAAGCCGTTGTTTTCTAAGCTAGTGCTCTCTTGCTCTTCTAAGAGAGCTTTACGTTTGCTAGGCGACTGGTTGATCACCAGGAGGAGTTTGGGGGAGACAGCCTTTGCTTTCCCTCCTTTTAAACTGGCTTCTAGAGCGAGCGTCTGGTATGACACGGGAGAAGTTCTCGGCTTGGGAGTTCCTGCCTCTGCCCAGGGAGACTTCTCAAGCCTCATAGACTCTCCCCGTCGCCTGGCCATGAGACGCTCCAAGATTTTATGGTCGGCTTCAGAGCTAGACCTTCTCCTGTTAGGAGTTTTTCGAGCGTTTGAAGTTTTTATTTGTTGGATTGGTCCCTGGAAGCCTTAAGTAAGAAGGTCTCTCCAGCTGTCAATGTATTGCTGTACAATTATGTCATGCATGAACAAGGCTATCAGGGATGGCTCCAATGATCTGACAGCCACGTTCACTGCAGGAACAAGGCTATCAGGGATGGCTCCAATGATCTGGCAGCCACGTTCACTGCAGGAGTACTTAAGATGTAAGTGCACTCAATGTGTTCATTGTCAAGACAAACTTCACGATGAAGACTACCAAATCTGTCTTGGCAGCAGTAAGGGAAGGCGACTGGATGGTCTCTCTCGACCTTCAGGATGCATACTTCCACATCCCGATTCATCCAAACTTTCAACAACATCTGAGGTTTGTGGACGGGAAAGTAATGTACCAATGTCGAGCACTGCTCTTCGGCCTCATTCCTGCTCCTCTTGTTTTTACAAGGCCCTTGCAAAATGTAGCAAGCTTTCTACATTTTTTGAGGATTCAGAGCCTCCCTTTATTTTGACGACTGGCTAATCAGGGCGTCGTCATTATATCGCTGTCTGGAGAGCCTCTAATGGACATTAGACCTAACCAAGGAGCTAGGTCTCATAGTGAACGTAGAGAAGTCGTAACTTACAGTACCCCATCCCAGACTATTCTTTATTTGGGAATGGAGATACAGTGTCTGATTTTTCGGGCCTTTTCGTCTCCCACAAGAATGGAACAAGCTCTGTTAAAAGTCCTTCACTTGCAAGAGAAAATCAGTTGCTCTGTTAGAGTTTGAACTAGCCTCGTGGGAACTCTTTCATCGCTGGAGTAGTTTATCTCTCTGGGGAGACTCAACCTATGCCCTCTCCAATTTCACCTAAACCATTGGAACAAGGAGAAGGGCTTAGAGAGTATCTCTTTCCCAATCTCCAACTCAGTCTAGACATGTCTGACTTGGTGGCACAGCAACATCAGACTTCGAGAAGGTCTTTCTCTTGCGATCAAGAACCCAAACCATGTGTTGTATTCAGATGCATCGGATTTGGGTTAGGGAGCTCCACTGGACAGTCTGGAATGCTCGGGTCTTTGATCCACGGATCAGAAGGAACTCCATTTAAGGCAAGTAACATCTCTCCTTTGGCGAGATTTGTGCAAGGAAAAATGAATGTCTTGGCGGACTGCCTCAGCAGAAGAGGACAAGTCATCTCCATGGAGTGGACGTTGCATAAGACTGTGTGCGAGAAGCTATGGATGACATGGGGTCAACCCACCATAGATCTTTTTGCGACTTCTCTGACAAAGAGGCTCTCGACTTACTGCTTTCCAGTTCCAGATCCAGAGGCAGCCCACATAGACGCTTTCCTGCTGGACTGGTCTCACCTGGACGTTTATGCCTTTCCACCTTTCAAGATCCTAAACAAGGTGCTGCAGAAGTTCACCTCTCACGAAGGGACCAGGTTAACATTGGTTGCTCCACTCTGGCCCGCGAGAGAGTGGTTCACAGAGGTACTTCTATGGCTGGTAGACGTTCCAAGAAGTCTGCCGTTACGGATGGATCTCTTGCGACAGCCTCACGTAAAGAGATTTTATCAAAGCCTCCCCACGCTTCGTCTAACTGCCTTCAGACTATCGAAAGACTCTCAAGAGCTCGAGGATTTTCGAAGGAGGCAGCCAGAGCGATTGCGAGAGCTAGGAGAGCATCTACCATCAAGGTCTACCAGTCGAAGTGGGAAGTCTTTAGAGACTGGTGCAAGTCATCATCCATTTCCTCTTCCAGTACCTCTGTAGCCCAAATTGCAGACTTTCTCCTGCATCTGAGAAATGTTCGCTCCCTCTCTGCTCCCACTATTAAGGGCTACAGGAGCATGTTGGCTTCTGTGTTCAGACATAGAGGCTTAGATCTGTCCAATAATAAAGATCTCCAAGATCTCCTTAAGTCCTTCGAGACCTCTAAGGAGCATCGTATGGCAACTCCTGGATGGAACTTAGACGTGGTCCTAAGGTTCCTAATGTCCGACAGGTTTGAGCCATTACATTCAGCCTCCCTGAAGGATCTCACCCTCAAGACGCTTTTCTTAGTGTGCTTGGCTTCGGCTAAAAGGGTCAGTGAGATCCATGCCTTTAGTAAAAACATCGGCTTTTCTACAGATAAAGCCACATGTTCGCTTCAGCTTGGTTTCTTGGCCAAAAATGAACTGCCTTCTCGTCCTTGGCCTAAATCTTTTGATATACCTTGCCTATCAGAGATCGTAGGCAACGAGCTTGAAAGAGTATTGTGCCCAGTTAGAGCTCTTAAGTTTTATTTAGCTCGTACCAGATCTTTACGAGGTGGATCTGAGGCCTTATGGTGCTCGGTTAAGAAGCCCTCATTGCCTATGTCTAAAAATGCTTTATCGTATTTTATTAGATTTTTAATCCGAGAGGCTCATTCTCACTTAAGTGAAAAAGATCGTTGTTTACTTAAGGTCAAGACGCACGAAGTAAGAGCGATAGCAACTTCCGTGGCCTTTAAGCAGAACAGATCTCTGCGAAGTATTATGGACGCGACCTTTTGGAGGAGCAAGTCGGTGTTCGCTTCATTTTACTTAAAAGACGTCCAGACTCTTTATGAGGACTGCTACACACTGGGTCCATTCGTTGCAGCGAGTGCAGTAGTGGGTGAGGGTTCTACCACTACATTCCCTTAATCCCAATATCCTTTTAATCTTCTCTTGAAATGTTTTTAATCTTGTTTTGGGTTGTACGGAAGGCTGAGAAGCCTTTCGCATCCTTTTTGATTTGGCGGGTGGTCAAATGTCTTTTCTTGAGAGCGCCCAGATTAAGGGTTTTGATGAGGTCCTGTTGTATGGGTGGTCGCCCTGGATATAACAGCTCCTGGGAGTCTTTCAGCATCCTGAGAGGATGGCTGGGCTTCGTGAGGAAAGCGGACTAATAAGGCAGAGTAATCGTCACAGTCAGCTTCCTTACCAGGTACCTATATTTATTTGGGTTTTGTTATGATATAACTTTCAAAAACTCTAAGCATATACGCCTTTACAGTATTGTATTAATACTGGTCTCTACCCACCACCATGGGTGTGAATCAGCTATTATATATTCACCGGCTAAGTTTAATATTTAAGAATGATATTTTGATTATAAAATAAATTTTTGAATATACTTACCCGGTGAATATATAAATTAAAGGCCCTCCCTTCCTCCCCGATAGAGACCTAGGGGACTGAGAAGAACTGGAGATGTTTACAAGTATATGCGGTATCTGGCCGATAGTCGGCGCTGGTGGTCACACCCGCAACCTTCACGGCGATCGCTCGCGAGTTTTTGGAATCTGTCGAGCCGTCGGAGACGTCAGCTATTATATATTCACCGGGTAAGTATATTCAAAAATTTATTTTATAATCAAAATATCATTATTTATCACTTTCATCATGCGCGTTAAATGCCTTCGTTTGTTTATTACGATCGAAGCTGGAGCGTACTTTATGACGCCGCCGTTTCAGGCGGCGTCATAAAGAAAAACATTTCATTTGGAAGTCCTAAGAAAAATTAAGTAAAACATTGGTAATATCAAAATCAACATACTGTATAATCAATATAATCGATGCAAAAACTAACCTATACACAGATGTGTACACTAAATGCGTTTGTTTCTTCATTATGATCAGAGATAAACGTAAACAAAATATTGGTTGCCATTTTTTATCGTGCTTTTTGGCGTGTTTAGGAAGCGCATGATATAAAATCGCCTTTAATATTTGTGCCTGTTTTAGTTTAGGGTACTGTAGTACTGTACATGCATTAAGTGTTCTGTACATTAAAGGGTAGTTTGTTAACAGTACTACGTACAAGGGAAGGTTTTAAAAGTCTGAATATACATGTTAAATAGATACGTAAATATGGTGTCACTACTTCGTGGATTTTCACCTATCGCGGTCGGGTCTGGAACCTATCTACCGCGATAAACGAGGGATCACTGTACTATCGCGCAAACGCCAGCGCGATCCCCAGCGAGTTTCTCATCGGGAGGCACAACGCGAGCTACAGCGCGAGCCTACAGGAACGAGAGCAGCCAGGTCATCCTCACGTCCCCCCCCCCCCCTGCAAGCGCAGACCAGCGCGCTCGCAAGAGGGAGGGAAATCACCAGATGGGTCCAGGAACCAACCTTCCTCTTCTTCCCTTTCCTTCCAGGAAGGTCCAGCAGTCGTGTCTACTCCAAAGGATCGCCCGATCCCCTTCACTTCAGAGGGAGTCTCTGACAGCGCTGCTGTCAGTAAGCAGCCATGGTTTGGATCCCTCATCAGAGCTGTCGTGCAGGCTGTCAAACCTGCCTTCGCTGAGATGGGTCTCAAAACTATGGCGGCTCCGACCCCACTGAAGAGAAAGAGAGGAGTAGAAACCGTGGTAACTTCTCCGAGGGTCAAGCTGGCTCCTCGGACATCCTTGAGGAAGGCTCCCTCTACCCCCCAGACGTTTTCTCCCTCTCCCGTGGACGAGCATTTTCCGTCCTCAGGGGAGTCTTACGAGGTGAGGCGTTCTCCCATCGCACTAATGGGAGAAACCCCACCTCGCGCTGGAGAATCGTCCCAGGTTGGAGCAGAGAAAAGCCCTCAGACGTCGTCGTTGCAGTCCTGTATTCCTCCCAGGAGGGAACCCAAGGATTCCAAGACAGTCCTCAAGTCATCCTCAAGGATCCGTCCAGAACCTACAAGACCCGCGGAGAACGTCCTCGTGTCCCCCCAAGAAGAGCCTTTGGGGACGGGAGACTTGGCTGCCAGTTCTCCAGGAGGGGAGCCACAAGAGTCAGAGCATGCCTTCTGGCAAGTCCTGACCCTGATGAGGCATCTCAACAGGATTCCCGATCCTGAGATTCCTCCTCGCGAGGGCAAGGACACGGTCCTGGACCGAGTCTTTGGCACTCAGAAACCCGCTAAGGCCAGTGCAGCTTTGCCCTGGTCCCAAGGGGTGAAGAGTGCCAGGGATAAGGTTGAGGGCCAGCTCTCCGAGCTCGCCTCCTCCAGCCGTTCCACGGCTGGCAACAAACTCCTCCCGCCTCCTCGCGTCCAACAGAGGAGGTACTTCGAGATCACGGAGGAGGCTTGTTTAGCTCTTCCCCTGCACCACTCTGTGGAAGAGCTTACCAAGGGAGTCCCTCTTCAGAGACTCTAGCCGGCAAGTGACTTTCTCGGCGACTGAGATCATAAGCCAGGAGAAGGTCGCGAAGTGTGCCATGCAGGCTACTTCGTGGCTTGACATCTGGCTGAGATCTCTTGGCATCCTGTTGCGATCCAAAGATTTGTCTAAGGAGAGCACCAGGAAGGCCCTGGAGACCTTTCTCCTCTCGGGCACCTGCACCATTGAGTTTCTGGTCCACCAAGTCTCGAACTTGTGGGCCAACTCAATCCTGAAACGTCGTGATGCGGTGGCAGACAGGTTCCACGCGAAGGTCCCAGCCGTCGAGGTCAGCAGGCTCAGACATTCTTCCCTTTTAGGGAAGAACCTGTTCGAGCCTAAAGACTTGGAACAGGCAGTCGAGAGGTGGAGGAAGTCCAACCAGGACTCCCTCCTTCATAGGGCTCTTACATCAAAGCCCTATAAACCTCCGGCACCTCAACAACCTCGCCCGTCCAAGACAACGAAACCGGCTGTGGCAGCCAAGGCAACGGTGTCGAAGCCCTTTCCTGTCAAAGACCGGAAAGGCAAAAAGTCCTCCAGGGGAGGAAAGAATCCTAGAGGGAGCGGCCGAGGCTGCAAACGCTAGGATTGGCAGTCCCCCTACATGTCCACCAGTGGGGGGATGCCTTCAAAGTTGCGCAGACAGGTGGCAGCAACTCGGGGCCAATTCCTGGACGATTTCTGTAATCGATCAGGGATATCGCGTCCCGTTCATAACATCTTTACCTCCCCTGACAGCGGATCCAGTGTCGTTGAGCTCCTTTGCCATGGAATCGGCAAGGGGCCAAGCCCTACGGGCAGAAGTCCAGACCATGTTAAAGAAGGGCGCTCTCCAGGAGGTCGTCGACGGTTCCCCAGGCTTCTTCAGTCGACTCTTTCTTGTAAAGAAGGCGTCTGGAGGCTGGAGTCCAGTCATCGACCTCTCAGCCCTGAACAGGTTTGTCAAACAAACCCCGTTCAGCATGGAGATGGGGGACACGGTCAGACTTGCGGTGAGACCACAAGACTTCATGTGTACACTGGACCTGAAGGACGCGTACTGTACTTCCAGATCCCAGTCCATCCGTCTTCAAGGAAGTACTTAAGATTCAGCCTAGACAACAAGATCTACCAGTTCAAGGTGCTGTGTTTCGGTCTCTCCACAGCACCTCAGGTATTCACCAGGGTGTTCACACTGATTTCTTCGTGGGCACACTAGATCGGCACCTGTCTCCTCCGTTATCTGGACGACTGGCTGATCCTGGCAGACTCGTAGTCAACCCTTCTTTGACACCGAGACAAGCTTCTGGGCCTTTGCCAAGATCTAGGGATCATGGTAAATCTCGAGAAGTCTTCTCTGCTTCCAACTCAACGACTGGTATATCTAGGCATGATCTTGGACACCAATCTCCACAAAGCCTTCCCATCAGACGACAGGATAGCAAGGCTGAGGAGGGTCGCAGTTCCTTTCCTCAGACGAGAAGAACTCCCAGCCCAATCGTGGTTACGTCTCCTCGGTCACCTTTCTTCCCTGGCCCGTCTAGTTCCAAATGGTCGCCTCAGGATGAGATCCCTGCAATGGCAACTCAAGTCCCGGTGGAATCAAGGACACGATTCCCCAGACATCTTGGTCCCAATGGGTCCTGCGGAACGGACGGATCTTCAGTGGTGGTTGACAGAGGAAAACCTACGAAAGGGAGTGGATCTTCTTTTCCTCCCCCCGGTTTGATACTGTTTTCGGACTCTCAAAAAAAGGGTGGGGGTCCCACGTTTTGAACCACAGGACCTCAGGCCTATGGTCAGAATTAGAAAAGTGCCTCCACATAAATCTGCTAGAAATGAAGGCCGTGTATCTGGCACTTCAGCAGTTCCAACAATACCTGGCGGGTCACTCCGTGGTGGTGATGAGCGATAACACCACGGTAGTGGCTTACATCAACAAGCAGGGAGTTACCTTTTCACAGCAGCTATCCCATCTTGCAGTAGAGATACTGAGATGGACCGAAGTCCACTTGATTCCACTATCAGCTCACTTCATTCCAGGCAAGAGGAATGTGCTCGCCGACAGTCTGAGCAGGGCATCTCAGGTAGTGAGTACCGAGTAGTCTTTGGATCGTCTAGTAGCCAACAAAGTCCTGACTTTGTGGGGTTCCCCGACGGTGGATCTGTTCGCGACAGCTTTGAATTTCAAGCTCCCGCTGTACTGCTCCCCAGTCCTGGACCCCAAGGCACTCTGGCAAGATGCCTTTCAACAACGGTGGGACAACATCAATGTTTACGCCTTTCCCCCGTTCTGTCTGATGAGAAGGGTACTCAACAAGACCAGAATATCGGTCAACCTTTCAATGACCTTAATAGCTCTGCTATGGCATCACGCAGGGTGGTTCCCGGACCTTCTGCAGCTCCTGACGGAACTCCCGAGAGAACTTCCTCCTCGACACGACCTACTCAGACAACCAACTGCCAACATCTTCCACAAAGCCGTAGCATCGCTACAACTTCATGCCTGGAGACTATCCAGCGTCTCCTCACAGAAGTCCAAACAGGATTTTTCTCCTTCGAAGGTTTCTTTGAAAGGAAAAAAACCCAAAGCCTCTTCTTCCGTTGCTCAAACCTCCTCCAAAGCTCCCACTCGGTCGGTCTCTTTCGAGAGACCGTTGAGTGGTAGCGTAGACCGTTGTACTATTTTCCAAGCTCGGGGTTCGAGAGATGGCGTTGCCTCCCCTAGCGAGGCAACTCCACCTCTCCCCCTGGGGGGAGGATTTGTCACTAATCCATCTTTTCCAACTTTGGTCTTCCTTGGGGCTTGAGGGTTCGCCCTCCAAGGAAGTCTTACTTGACTACATCCGATTGGGTGCCGCTGTCAAGCAATAGCCACCTCCGGCAGAGGTTGATCCTCTGTCGATTGTCGACGTTGTGGTGTCAGAGGTATCCAATGCGGTATCTCCTACTACCTCTGCCTCTTCAAACCCCACAGTAGCTGAAGGCTTAGTTTCTCCCGTACATGTTCAACCAACGAGGGAGAAACTAAGTCCAACAGTCTCTCCTGCTAGTGTTTCTCTCCCTCCGGGGAGTTCACTTACAGAGACTCCTCTTTGGAGGACTGCAGAAGGTCGGCTTGCTGATCCCACGGCCCCCAGAAGGCGTATTCGTAGCAAGGCTCGCCTTCATCTTCGCCAGAGAGGCCTTCCTTCACCTGCGGTAAGGAGGCGCCTCTTTGGTTCTACATCTTCATTGCAGTCCCCCACAGAGGAGCCTCATCAGCGATCACCGACTGTTCCTGCTTTGGTCCTGGGCCTCTTGGCGGATCGTTCGCAATCCCCTTCGGTGGAAGGTCGTCCTTTCAAAGGACACGCTATGCCAGCAAAGTAGAGCATACGCGGCCACGTTCTCCTGCGCGCCAGGCTTTGCCTGAGCAAGCACGCCCACGCCCAGCTACGTGCCATCCCTCACCTGCGCGCCATCAACCTCCTGCGTGCCAGAAACCTCATGGCGCCAGCGCTCTCCTATGGGCCAGCACTCTCCTGCGCACAAGTGCTCTCCTGCGAGCCAGCGCTCTCCTGTACGCCAGCGGTCTCCTGCACGCCAGCGATCTCCTGCGCGCCAGTGCCCACGCACAGCAGTCATCTCTCCTGCGCACCCACGATCTTCGGATCTGGGCGCTGTTGGGAAGTCTATACTGACTTCTCCCACGCGCTAGCGCTTGCCAACGCGCCAGCACTCTCCTACGCGCCAGCGCTCACCATCGCGCCGACACGCGCAGTCTCCTGCACGCGTCCACGAGGATATGCGCGCACTCTCCCATCCTCTTCTGCAGTTGCGCGCACACGAGCAGCACAGGCTTCAACTGCGCGCCCGCGCGCCAGGGGTATCTCTCCTGCGCGTACGCGTCCTACGGCTTCTTCAGGGGCGCGCGAAATCTCGCCCGCGCGTTCAACTCCCTGATCCTGCGCGCCCACGCGCGCACGGATATTCTCCCGCTCGCGCCTGTGCGCCCACAGTCTCCCGCGCACGCTCCTGTGCGCCATCAGTCTCCCGCGTGCCCTCGCAGTCGCCCGTGCACGCGCCATCTCGCCAGCAGTCTCCTGCGCGCGATCCCTGGTATTCTCCATCGCGCGAGCGTCAATATCCTCCCGCGCGCGAGGCTGCTGGACAACGCACGGCAAGGTCGCCATCGCCTCATTCCCCTCCCCGCAAACACATAACAGCGCGTATTGCGGCGGAAGGGAAACATCCAAAGGAGTCTAGGATCCCTATTCCTTTTCAGGCAAACCCACCTATGGGAACTCCTCCCAGGGATCCTTCTATCCCTGTCCCTTCAAAGGGGGTGTCTGACAGCGCGTCTGTCAGTCAACAACCTTGGTTCGGTGCACTAATCAGAGCAGTTACACAGGCGTTCAAGCCTGTTTTCTCTGAATTAGGTCACAGATCCTTGGCTGTCTCTACCCGTCTGAAGAGAAAAAGAGGAATTCCGGACGCGGTAACTTCTCCAAGGGCTAAGTTGACTCCACGCAAGCCTTCGAAGCAAGTTCCTTCACTCCCCCAGAGTTTCTCTCCTTCCCTGTCGGACGAGTACTTCCCGTCCTCAGGGGAATCACGTGAGGTGAGACTCCCCCCCATCGCACCAATGAGGGAAACCCCTTCTCGTGCTGAGAAGTCTTCCCAAGTGGCTGCTGGAAAGAACTTGCCATCTTCTATGTTGGTGTACTACATCCTTCCCAGGAAGGAGTCGAAGGACTCTTAAGACTTTACCAAAGTCCTCTACAAGACCAAGAATGGAGCCAACTAGCCACTCGGAGAACGTCCGCGACTCCCCCCAAGAAGAGCCTTTGGGGACAGGAGACTTCGCTGCAAGTCCAACGTCAGGAGGAGAGCAGCAAGAGTCAGAGCATGCGTTTTGGCAGGTTCTGACTCTGAGGGCTCTCAATGGGTTTTCCGACCCAGAGATCCCTCCTCGAGAGGGCAAGGAATATGGTCTTGGACCGCGTATTCGGTACTCAGAAACCATCTGAGACCAGTGTGGCTCTGCCCTGGTCTCAGAGGGTTAAGAGTACCAGGGACAAGATCGCTGTACAGCTCTCCGAGTTGTCCTCCTCCAACCGTTCCAGTTCCGGCAACAAGCTTCTCCCACCTCCTCGCGTACAGCAGAGGAGATACTTTGAGATCTTGGAGGAGCCTTGATTAGCTCTTCCTCTCCACCATTTGTTGGAAGAGCTTACCAGGGGAGTCCCTCTTGAGAGAGACTCCAACCGGCAGGTCTTGTTCTCGGCAACCGAGATCCTTAACCAGGAGAAGGTTGCGAAGTGTGCTATGCAAGCCATTTCGTGACTTGACATCTGGTTAGGGATCTTAGGTATCCTGATACGCTCTGAGGATTTCTCCAAAGAACGTACCAGGAAAGGTATGGAGGCGTTCCTTCTCTCAGGCACTCGCACGATCGAGTTTCTGGCCCACCAAGTCTCGAACTTGTGGGCAAACACCATCCTGAAACATCTGGATGCAGTGGCTGAGAGATTCCATCAGAAGGTCCCTAGCACCGAGATCAATAGGCTCAGGCATTTTATTTAGAAGGAACGATCCTGTTTGAGCCTAAGGATGTGGAACAGGCCGCTGAGAGGTGGAGGAAGTCTCACCAAGACTCCCTCCTTCATAGGGCTTTGACATCTAAGCCCTATAAGCCTCCAGCACCCCAGCAGTCCCGTCCGACCAAGATAGCAAAATCAACGACAGCAGCGAAGACATTGGTGTCTAAGCCCTTTCCTGTCAAGGATAGAAAAGGCAAAAAGTCTTCCAGGGGAGGTAAGAATCCTAGAGGGAGCAGCTGAGGCTGCAAACGCTAGGATTGGCAGTCCCCCTGCATGTCCAACGGTGGGGGGATGCCTACAAAGTTGCACAGACAGGTGGCAGCAACTCTGGGCCGATTCCTGGACGATTTCCGTAATCAGTCAGGGATATCGCGTCCCGTTCACATCTCTACCTCCCCTGACGACGAATTCAGTGTCATTGAGCTCCCTTGCCATGGGATCGACAAGGGGGCAAGTCCTTCGGGCAGAAGTCCAGACCCTGTTGAAGAAGGGCGCTCTCCAAGAGGTCCTCGACGGGTCTCCAGGCTTCTTCAGTCGACTCTTTCTTGTAAAGAAGGCGTCTGGGGGCTGGAGACCAGTCATCGACCTCTCAGCTCTGAACAAGTTTGTCAAACAAACTCCGTTCAGCATGGAGAGGGCAGACACGGTCAGACTTGCAGTGAGACCGCAAGACTTCATGTGTACACTGGATCTAAAGGACGCGTACTTCCAGATCCCAGTCCATCTATCTTCAAGGAAGTACAGTACTTAAGATTCAGCCTAGACAACAAAGAGTACCAGTTCAAGGTGCTGTGCTTCGGTCTCTCCACAGCACCACAGGTTTTCACCAGAATGTTCACCCTAATATCTTCGTGGGCACACAGGATTGGCATCCGTCTCCTTCGTTATTTGGATGACTGGTTAATCCTAGCAGACTCGGTGTCATCCCTTCTTCAACACTGGGACAAACTTCTGAAACTTTGCTAGGATCTGGGGATCCTGGTAAATCTCGAGAAGTCCTCACTGCTTCCCACTAAAAGACTGGTATATCTAGGCATGGTTATAGACACCAATCTCCACAAAGCCTTCCCATCAGACGACTGGATAGCAAGGCTGAGAAAGGTCACAAGCCCTTTTCTAAGACGAGAAGAACTTACAGCCCAATCGGGGTTACGTCTCCTCGGTCACCTTTCATCATTGGCTCGTCTAGTTCCCAACGGTCGCCTCAGGATGAGATCCCTCCAGTGGCGACTCAAGTCCCGGTGGAATCAAGGTTACGATTCCCCGGACGTCCTGATCCCTATGGGACCTGCGGAACTGACGGACCTCCAGTGGTGGATGGCAGACGAGAACCTACGGAAAAGAGTGGACCTTCTTGTCCTCCCCCCGGATTTGATGCTGTTTTCGGACGTTTCAAAGAAAGGGTGGGGGGCCCACGTACTGCACCACACGACCTCAGGCCTGTGGTCAGAGTCAGAAAAGTATCTCCATATAAATCTCCTAGAGATGAAGGCCGTCTTCCTGGCCCTTCAACAGTTCCAACAATACCTGGTGGGTCACTCTGTGGTGGTGATGAGCGACAACACCACCGTAGTGGCTTACATCAACAAACAAGGAGGTACTTTTTCGCAGCTGCTATCCCATCTAGCAGTAGAGATACTGAGATGAGCCGAAATCCACTTGATACCGCTATCGGCACGCTTCATTCCAGGCAAAAGGAATGTGCTCGCCGATAATCTGAGCAGAGCGTCTCAGATAGTGAGTACCGAGTGATCTTTGGATCATCTAGTAGCCAACAAAGTCCTGACTTTGTGGGGTTCTCTGACTGTGGATCTGTTCGCAACAACCCTGAACTTCAGGCTCCCGCTGTACTGCTCCCCAGTCCCAGACCCCAAGGCTCTCTGGTAAGATGCTTTCCAACAACGTTGGGACAACATCGATGTTTACGCCTTTCCCCCGTTCTGTCTGATGAGGAGGGTGCTCAGTAAGACCAGAACATCGGTCAATCTTTCAATGACCCTCATAGCTCCGCTATGGCATCACGCGGAATGGTTCCCGGACCTTCTGCAACGCCTAACGGAGCTACCAAGAGAACTCCCTCCACGGCATAATCTGCTCAAGCAACCACATGCCAACATCTTCCACAAAGCTGTAGCTTCGCTACGACTTCACGCCTGGAGACTATCCAGCATCTCCTCTCTGAGAGAGGATTTTCGCAGCAAGTTGCTGTCAGGATGTCTGAACATTTGGGAAAGTCATCCGCAGCAGTCTACCAGGTAAAGTGGAAAGTCTTCTGTGGTTGGTGTCGTGGAAGGGGTATCTCTCCACTGGATGCCACTATTCCAACAATAGCGGAGTTCCTCGTGTATTTGCGGGAAGAAATGCGCCTTTCAGTCTCGGCAGTGAAAGGCTATCGCTCAGCCTAAAGTCTAGCTTTCAGGCTGAAAGGAATGGACATTTCTTCATCGCCAGAACTTTTTCTACTCATACGTAGTTATGAACTTACCTGCCCTCAGTCGGAAGTGAGACCACCTCCATGGAACGTGGTTCAAGTTCTCAGGTCTCTTAAAGACCTCCCTATGAACCATTACGCCAGGCATCAGATCGCCACCTAACGTGGAAGACGTTGCTCCTGCTAGCTTTGGCTTCGGCCAAGCGTGTTAGCGAACTTCATGGTCTCTCGTATGACATCGCCCATTCAAGGGGATGGGGGGAGGTAACTTTCAGCTTCGTCCCTGAGTTTATTGCTAAGACTCCGAATCCTGGAGTAGCGGATCCTCGATTCGACTCCTTCCGGATATCTAATCTCCGCTCTGTAACAGATGACCCAGACCATCTCTTACTATGCCCAGTAAGGAGTTTGAGGCTATACCTCAAAAGAACAGCTGCAGTCCGTCCTCATGTGCCAGCATTATTCGTCAGCACAGGAAGGACTAAGAGGAGGGTCACCAAGAACACCATCTCTGCATGGATTCGTAGGGTCATTCATCTGGCCTTGAATCCAGATCCTCCTCCGTCACGTCGCCCTAGAGCACATGATGTCAGGGGCATAGCTACGTCCCTGGCCTTCAAAAGAAATTTCTCTGTGAAGCAGGTCCTTCAAGCGGGGTGTGGAAGCGTCAAACAATGTTCACAGCCCACTACCTGCAAGGCGTGACCCACAGGAGGCTCGATACGTTCTCTATCAGCCCTGTGGTGGCTGCTCAACAGCTGGTTTAAAACCTCAAGCTCCTTATTGGACAAGTAGCAGAAGGTTGAGGGCATTGTTACCCGGTTTTAGTCTGCATGAATGAAAAGGTTTGACTGGCCCTTATTCTTTTCTTCATCATCCCCTCTCTTGGGGAAAGCAGCATCCTGGGTTCTCTGCAAAGCTGACCTCAAACCACTGCAGGTAAACCATGCTCCCTTGTGTTCCTAGTACAGTATTAAGTTAATACTGTTACATCCCCATACCCTGACGAGGTGGTATTGGGAAAGTCCTAGTGTACAAGTTTCCATCTAAAGAACTTCAGAACAACTTCCTAGGACGAGTCACCCTTCTTCATACCTTCACACACAGCTTGCGTAGGCCTCAGTCCTTGCGTAGCAAGGTTCTAGAAAGGTGCAGGGACTCCTTATTTCTTGGGTGCTTACACACTCAAATAACGAGCCCCCTGGCAAAGCCAAAAGCCAATACTGGCTGGGACGTCCACCCTTCCTAATGGGTGAGTCACCCCTATTAAATAGCGTGGTTTGTATTCCAGTTACGGAACAAATGACAAATTCGTAGATAAATTTTTATTTATCCTAACTATACAAACCTTAGCTATTTAACCAAACTTGTCCACCAGCCCTATCCCCCTTGAAGTCCTACCTCCAAGCAAAGTGAGTTCAAGCACAGGTGTGTGTGTGTGGGGGCGTGGGGTGACAAGCTACTCTCCTCTGCCCCCGCTAACTAGCGATGTGGGTAGTAAACCCTCGTTAAATTTTAATGGCTCGTCATTTCAGCTTCGCCGAAAGTAATACCCTTATTAAATAGCTAAGGTTTGTATAGTTAGGAAAAATACAAATTATTTACAAATTTGTCATCTTGCATTGGCCGCGGACTTTGCAAAGCAAGGTTTAGCGAGGTGTAGGGACTCCTTATATTTGGTACCAACTTACTCAAGATAAGGAGCCCTCCAGTAAGCCAAAAAGCCATACAGTATTTGCAGGGGCATCCACCTACCTAATGGGCAAGTCACCCTTAAAAAAAGGCGTAGGTTTATATTCCAGTTACAGAACAAATGGCAAATTTGGAGATAATTTGTATATTTCTTAACGGTACAAACCTTTATCTATTTATGCAAACTTCCCCGACGAACCTATATCCCCCTTGAAGTCCCACCTCCAAGCAAAGTGAGCTCAATCACAGGATTGTCAGTGGGAGGGTAGCTCACCCTGCTTACAGGCAGGATAGGTAGTTAACCCTTGCTAAAATTTTAATGGCTCATCCTTTCAGCTTTGCCAAAAGAAATACCCCTAATGAATAGCTAAAGGTTTGTATCGTTAGGAAATATAGAAATTGTCTCCGAATTTGTGTCATGTTGGGATGTTTGAATAATAAATATTGATATTGTACAGAGGTAGGTAAAGTGTACATCATTTAATAGATGAATGTTAACAATTTTTTTTAATAAACAGTACAGTACTAGAAGTGTATGAAAAAAATGAGGTTTGGCTACCACACTATGTACTGTAGTACTGTACTGTGCTTTTAATTCCCTTTTTCATGTCTGGATTTAATTTTTTCAGCTTCAAGCAGATGGAAACTTAGAGATGAACAGTTTGAAGCTGTAGCTACCGTCATCTTGAGAGTACCTGGCTATTTCATCCTTGATTATTGGTATCAGAATGATATCAATAACTGCATTCCACGATCGTTTGCCTGGGCTGATGTTGTTTCATCGGGGTTTGCCATTTTTGGTAAGTATAACTTAGTTCTTGGTCATTTGAATGTAAGCATATTACCAGACTTGCTTTGCTTACTTACTTTGGAGAGTGTATTGTACTGTACTCGATTTCATAAATAGTGGTATGATTAAATAAGAGACTTGCCAAAAACAAGTGTGATACTCATAGAAGTAGCAGTAGTTTTTTTTATTAAGACATCCTCACCTCTCACAAAGCAATTTTATTCTGTAAGACGGTTTTCAAGCACAAGGCAAATATTGGTACATTCATTATGTTTTACTTTATTGATACAGTATTTGTTCCTTCACAAATGCAAATCATCTTCCTTTACTAGGATTATGATTTCAGTGAAGCTGGATTAATCTTTTAAAACTTTATTGAGGTGGCAGTAGTTACTGCTGGGTGGCAAAGAACCCATGGCCTCCCGACAGGCCCCTGAGCCCTCATTTAGTTTCCAAGTGCTAGGCAGTTCAGAAGTATTACCTGCATTCACAACTGGCTGTTTTTAATCTTTTGAGTTTTTGGGGGGATAATTGTGTTAGCAAGTTGCCATCTACAAGGATATTTAGAAGGAAGGACATATTTCCTGGGGTTTCCCAATAACTGTAGCTATGTGAAATTTTTTTTGTGCAAACCTACCTATATCCACTTTATTATCCCTGTTAGACAGCATTCCCGTTTGTTGTTTATTCCCTCGCTTGTGTGGCCTGGTAATGATAACTACAACATATTCCTAATATGCACTGTCGAATGAAGGTTTTCTGGCCGCCGGGTGTGAAGCAGAAGGGCGCCGCTCTTCCTCCTTCAGTAACTTCATGTTCCTGGAAAGGTGCTAAGGATATATCACTTGGTTGTGCCATCTCCTTCTCATTGGAGTGTTGTCATTGGCCTGAACAACACTGAAGGAAAACTTCAAGTGTTGCTCCACTTCTGCCTCACTTTTGTTTCATCACAATGTCATTTAGGATAAAAGGGCTGTACCCCTTTTTTCCCTTTTATAGATGAGGAAGTCCAAAGACTGATCAGTAGAAATTGTAAACGTGTAACTCCTACCATTTTCCTCCCCATGGGAGAAACTGCCGCTCCATGAGTCTTCTAGACTCCTTTCTCTGAAAATGAAGAAGAGGAAGTAGTGACAGTGCAAGGACTCCTGTATGCTTACCCACAAGAGCTCTTTTGTGTGCACAAACATAAGAGCTGTCCATGAGTAATTTCCTTTGCTCATGAGACCCCTCACATGTTCGCATAATTTTTTTTCAGAGAGCTCACTTTCGCCTTTTAGTAAGGCCAGGGACTTATGAGTTCTGCGGTTACCTGTGTACCTTAGATATACCTGAAGACTTCTAAATCATCTCACGCTTGATCCCCGCGAATACATTCTTAGAACGTACCACATGCTTGATCCCTGTGGATGCATTCAGGAAATGGACCTGTGCTGGATCCTTATGCACTAGATCCCCTCACGCTGGTTCCCCAAAACTCCTGCATACACTCAATGCCTTTATGGGGTCCTACCAAGCTCCGAGACTGGACAATGAAGACATCCAGGAAAACTGAGCTGTAGGAGTCACACAAGCTTTCACCAGGCAGAGAAGGTTCTACATCCTCCTCTTCCAGTAGATGCGGTAGTCACAACCCTTATGCAAGGTACATCAGCAGAGAGACTAGTCTCACAGCCAACCATTTTTTTGGCCTCTTAGTTTGCCAATATGGAAGCTAATGTGATGACTAGCCTCCAGACGACCTCCTGGTTAGACCACTGATCAGGAAAGATGGCCATTTTTACCTGACAAATCCTAAGCCCAGCACTCTTCCCCCCCCCCCCCCCCCCCAATAAGGTGGAGGGAAAAGTGGAGGAATTCACCAAGGACTCCCTTTTTCACCATGCTGTCACTTGTAAGAAGTCCAGAACATGAGGACCAACACCAAAGGTGAAGGCATTGATTCTTTTAAAGTCAACCCTCAAGAAATCGTCTATGACATTCATATCCATGTTGACAACCTCGACAGCATCTTCCTCGAGAATATCGATAGATTTTTCTCATCCCTCTCTTCCCTGTTATGGTCAGCCCAGAAGAGTAAGGTTCAAGAGAAGAGCTACAAGTCACTAAGGAAGTCTATTCCCTTCTGCAACTTCCACGATGGGAGATGCGTGTTAAGCCATTGGTCAAGGTGGCAGTATCACAGAGCAGAGGATTGGATGGTAGAGATCTAACATGGATACCACTTCCCACTCACAGGCTTTCGATTTCTCCTCTCAAACTCTGAGTACTTTGTTGTGCTATCAACCGGACTCGGAGAAAGACTTCATCCTTCATTTTGGAGGTAAAGATGCTGGACAAGGTCACATTACAGGTAATTCTGAATGGATTTACAGGCTTTTACAGTTATATATTCTTCATGGAGAAATCATCTTTGGCACTGTCGTTCCATTAGTTCATTATGCATGTTGCATAAGATTTTTCATAACTCTGACCATCCTTTACATTCAGATCTCCCTGGACAATTCTATCCTGTTCGTAATACTAGGCAGGCAGTTAATTCTAATAGCCAGGCCTTCTCCATCATGAGGCTCAATACTACACAGTATTCTAGGAGTTTTGTTCCAGCTGTTACCAAGTTGTGGAATGACCTTCCTAATCGGGTAGTTGAATCGGTAGAACTTCAAAAGTTCAAAGTAGGAGCAAATGTTTTTATGTTGACTAAGCTGACATGAGTCTTTTTATAGTTTATATATGACATATCTGTTTTTGACGTTGTTAATAGTTTATATAGGACATATCTGTTTTGACGTTGTTACTGTTTTTAGAATGATTTAGTGTATTGTTAATTTATTCTCATCATTTATTTATTTCCTTATTTCCTTTCCTCACTGGGCTATTTTTCCCTATTGGAGCCCTTGGGCTTATAGCATCTTGCTTTTCCAACTAGGGTTGTAGCTTGGCTAGTAATAATAATACAGTAATAATAATGGAGACCAGAATGATATATTCTACAAGCTCCGTTCAAGATGGAGACAGCGAGCACTGTATAAGGTGCCATCAGGAGGAGCGACTTCATGGTCTCTTTGGACTTAAGTGATGCATACTACCAGATTTCAGACCATCGGTCTTCATGGAAATTCCTTCGCTTAATCCTCGGGAGGAAGATCTTCTAGTTCAAAACTTTCGCTTTGGGCTGTCAACGGCCCCTCAGGTATTTACTCTTGTCTTAGCTTGGGCTCAAGCCAACGGGATACGTCTCCTAAGGTATTGGGACTATTAGCAGATTCAGTCCAGTCTCATGCCCAAGCAAACTTTGGAGTACAATGTCAGGAAAAGTTTTCCCATCTGACAATCTTGTCAGGAGACTCAGAAGAGAAGCATGCCCTTTCCTATGCCACCATCAACTACCAGGTCATCAGTGGCAACAGTTATTAAGACATCTCTCATCTTTAGAGGAGCTTTTCCCACATGGCCATTTACATCAGCGGACACATCAGTGATGCATGAAGAGACACTGACCACCAACTGACGATGCGAAGTGTCTTCCCCCAGTTATGCTGCTTTTCATAGACTCATCGAATGAAGGCTGACGTGCTCATCTAAGGAACCAAATCATCACAGGATATTCATCTGAAAAAGAGAAGAGCCTGCACATCAAGGTGCTGGAAATGAATTGGCATTCCTGGTGCTGCAGTTATTTTAACAGCATCTGATAGATCTTCCTTGACAAGAGGGAGGATGGCCAAATTTATGCATCCCATTTTCATAAATTTTCATAATGGCAGTACATTCTGACAACATACTTAGCCTAATATGTGCCTTATTTTCATGATCAGATTTTTAGAAGGTTGACAGGAGTCATTACTTTTGCTGGTGTACACAAGTAAAGTGCTTTGACATTTCCAGGAATGGTAAAATAGCCAGTTTGTTTATATGGACTTCCTTCCTCCAAGATTAGTATTCCTATTAAAGGACAAGGGTTTGTATTTATGTATGAACAAATCACAAATTTTGGAGTACAGTAATTTGTATCTTTCCTAATTAAAGTGTACAAACCTGAGTCCTTTAACAACTCCCCCACATGTCCTAGGCTGAATGTCAAAAGTTAGGTACTGTAGTAGGTTGGTCTCTTTCTCCTCTTCTCGTTCCTCATGCACCTGTCTATACTTTACTGAGATAACCAAAAAATTCTTCTTTGTTCAAGGGGTTAACTATTGCACTGTAATTGTTGTGTGGCTACTTTCCTCTGGGTAGGTTAGAAGCGACTCTTTAGCTATGGCAAGCAGCTCTTTTATGAAGACACTCTAAAATCAAACTTTTGTTCCTTAGTCTTGGGTAGTGCCATAGCCTCTGTATCATGGTCGTCCTCTGCCTTGAGTTAGAGTTCTCTTGCTTGAGGGTACACTCAGACATGCTATTATATGTTTCCTTATTTGTTTCCCTCACAGGGTTATTTTCCATGTTGGAGCCCCTGTGCTCAGCATCCTGCTTTTACAACTAGGGTTGTAGCATAGCTAGTAATAACTAGAGGGGCACTCAGTAGAGCGCAGACCTCCGCTGCAGCACCATATTTCTTGACCTTTTGTTTGACCTTGACCTTTAATCTTAACATCTACTAATTGGGGTGGATTTTCTTATACAGTACTCAAATATGAACCAAGTTTGAAGTTTCTGTGACAATGATGTCCAAACTTATGGCTGATTACATGAATTGGACATTTTGCTTGACCGTGACCTTGACCATTGACCTTGATCTTCCAAATTTTAGATATTTAACTTAGCCGGTGAATATATAATAGCTGCTGCTCCAGCGGCTCGACAGAAAAACATACAAAAACTCGCGAGCGATCGCTATGAAGGTTGCGGGTGTGCCCACCAGCGCCAACTATCGGCCAGATACCGCATATGCATGTAAACAAGCCTCAATTCTTCTTTGTCGGTCTGAACGACAAGACGTACCATTACTCGCTGTATAACCTGGAGTTTTTCAACAGACTTGGTGAAGTACTTCATTTTGGTTTGAGCTTTCGCAGTGCAGGTGTTTTATCCTCAACTTAAACTCTTGAACTCTTTTTTGGACAGATTTAATTGTTGATGACTTTGGATTGTTTTTTGGACTTTCTTTGACTTTTTCAAAATGGCTGACCCTTCTCAAATTCCTAGATTTCGTAAGTGTAATGCTAGGGATTGCAATAGGCGTCTTCCAAAGGCCTCTCTCGACCCACATACTGTGTGTTCTAATTGTCGGGGTAAAACCTGTCAATTAGGAGATCGGTGTGAGGAGTGCGTGGGCCTTTCGGAATTCGATTGGCTCGAATATGACAAGTATTCTCGTAAGCTAGAGAGAGATAGGGTGAGGAGAAGTTCCTCTAGATCGGTAGATTTTTCCTCTCCCCATGCCCCTGAACCTAATCCTTCCCCTGTAGTAGTTGTGCCTGAACCCTCTACTAGCACTCAGGAACCATCAATGCGGGATATGTTACGTGCCATTCATGCTTTGGGCGAAAGAGTTGAGTCGTTAGCTACAGATCGTAATCAACCTATGGCTGACGTTAAAGAGCTAAAGTGTCAGAGTGCCACAGCGGAAAATCGTGGGAAAGTGATTAGTGCGCAAAGTGTTTTCAGTGTTGCGACCGAGGGTTCGTCTGTTCGTGCCTGTCGTTCGCCTAGTCCGGGACCTCTTGCAAGCTCCCAAGCCCAAGGGAGAAGTAATGTCGTACGACTTATGGGTTCGAGAGGCCTTGATCAGCGAACAGACGTTCCCTCTATGGTAACAGGCGTGTCTCATCAAGACCGCCCCTACCATAAGACGAGAGAGACCATTTTCTCCGCGTCATCCGAAGGCTTTTCGCATAAGAAACCGTGGAGCAAGGTTTCAAGGCCCTTGAAGCGAAAGTCGGTCCCTTCAGGACAGGTCCAGCGTCCTGTTTGTAGCCATTGGGACAGCTCTGACCCTTTGCAGTCATCGGAAGACTGCTCGCCGCCTAAGCAGAAACGTTACACAGGCTCCGAGAGTCTTGGTGTAGGCAAGGTTTTGCAGTCTCAGACGTTACCCTTGTCTTTTACCGCACCCATTCCCGTTGATCCTAAATGGGTTGTACAGTACTGCAAGACATGCAGATCAAGCTCGCCTCCCT
This sequence comes from Palaemon carinicauda, assembly GCF_036898095.1. NCBI lineage: Eukaryota > Metazoa > Arthropoda > Malacostraca > Decapoda > Palaemonidae > Palaemon > Palaemon carinicauda. Next base: position 42,682,675 of record NC_090728.1, read on the forward strand.
TATAGAAGACTATTCTGCTGAAAAGGTTCACGATGATCCTCGCCGCTTAGCTAATAGAGATCCTGGCCTTCAGCCGCCTAAACGAGCCTTTGCTCGTCCTGTTGACGTTGGCGTTACTAAGTCACGTCAGTCACGCTTTGTAGAGCCTCACTCGATGCAGTCCCGTGTTGACTTTCAGCCGGATATGGACATTCAGCCGCTTCCTAATGCTCTTGTTGACGTTCAGGACGTTCGCCAACCAGCGGAGTTGACTTGTTTTGACGCTGAGCGTCAAACACCGCAGTCAAGAGTTGTTTTGACTGCTCAGTCTAGGCAGTCAAGGCAGTCTCGAGTTGACGTCGAGCGTCCTCCCGCTCCTGTTGTTGTTGACAGTCAGGCTGTTAAGCAGTTTCATGACGTAGCGTCCTGGACTGCTACTGATGCACCAGTGCGTGTGGACTCTGCGTGTCAAGCATTGCCACCCCCTTTGCTTGTTACTCAGCAGTTGTCGGACGAAGATCCTTCAGATGAGGACGTTGCTGATCCTCATCATGATGATCATCCTTCAGATGTAGACGAACCTAGGACGGTTCCTCCTTCGATGGACTTTAAGAAAGTCGATGTTAATTTTCAAGGAGCTTTTTCCCGATCACTTTGTTACCGTTGCTCCTCGTTCGCCTCCGTCTGAGTTTGCTCTAGGCTTACCTGCTAACATGCCAGCCTTTACTAAGCTAGTGCTTTCTCGCTCTTCCAAGAGGGCTTTACGACTTTTAGGCGACTGGTTGGATACCAGGAGGAGTTTGGGGAAGACGGCCTTTGCCTTCCCTCCTTCAAAGCTCTCGTCTAGATCGAGCGTCTGGTATGCCACGGGAGAAGTTCTCGGCTTGGGAGTCCCTGCCTCTGCCCAGGGTGACTTCTCAAGCCTCGTAGACTCTCCCCGCCGCCTAGCCATGAGACGCTCGAAGATTAGTTGGTCCTCCTCGGACCTTGACCATCTGCTTAAAGGCGTATACAGGGCCTTTGAAGTATTCAACTTCCTTGACTGGTCATTAGGAGCTTTAAGTAGGAAAATCTCGTCTTCTGACAGAGATGTTTCCTTACTTATCATGTCATGTATGGATAAAGCCATCCGCGATGGTTCCAATGAGCTTGCCTCCACTTTTACGTCGGGAGTCTTAAAGAAGCGAGATTCCCTTTGCTCTTTTCTTTCGCCAGGAGTTACTCCCTGTCAGAGATCAGAACTGCTCTTTGCTCCCTTATCAACGTCCTTGTTTCCGCAACAATTAGTTAAGGATATAGCTTCTTCGCTTGTGCAGAAGGACACCTATGACTTGATGGCGTCCTCTGCTCGCAAAGGGACTCCTTCTACATCCTTTGCTGTAAGACCCAGGATCGAGACTCCGGCATCCAGATTTATCCCGCCCTTTCATGGCAGAGCTCCCAGCAGGGGAAGCGCTCGTGCCGAGGGAAAGAGAGGTAAGAAGAGAGGAGCCAAGTCCTCACGTGGCAGAGTCTGACTGCCCACAGCCTCAGACAGCGGTAGGAGCCAGATTGAAGAGCTTCTGGCAAGCCTGGGAGAAGAGGGGCGCAGACCAAGAGTCTGTCCGGTTGCTCAGAGGGGTACAAAATTCCGTTTGTACGCAAACCTCCTCTAGTGACAACTCCCATAGACCTCTCTCCCAGGTACCGAGAGGAGTCAAAGAGACAAGCCCTAAACCAAGAAGTGTCTCTGTTGCTAGAGAAGGGAGCGGTGGTGAAAGTCTCGGACCTTCAATCACCGTGGTTTTACAACCGTCTCTTCCTAGTACCAAAGAAGACAGGAGGTTGGAGACCGGTGCTAGACGTCAGTGCGCTCAACGTTTTTGTTGCGAAAACAAAGTTCACTATGGAGACCACGAAGTCCGTCTTAGCAGCGGTCAGAAAGGGAGACTGGAGGGTCTCTCTCGACCTACGAGATGCGTACTTCCACATTCCTATACACCCAGATTCCCAACCGTTTCTGAGGTTTGTTTTCAGGAATGTGGTATACCAGTTTCGGGCCCTGTGCTTTGGCCTCAGTCCTGCTCCTCTCGTGTTTACGAGGCTCATGAGGAATGTGGCAAAATTCCTCCATTTATCGGGAATCCAAGCCTCCCTGTACTTGGACGACTGGCTTCTCAGGGCATCGTCCAGTCATCGCTGTCTGCAGGATCTTCATTGGACGTTGGATCTGACCAAGGAATTGGGACTTTTGGTCAACCTAGAAAAGTCCCAGCTGATCCCATCCCAAACTATTCTATATTTAGGGATGGAGATTCGCAGTCCAGTTTTTCGGGCTTTTCCGTCTGCCACCCGAATAGATCAAGCCCTGCTCAAAGTCCAACTAATGCTGAAGAGAGAACGGTGCTCAGTCAGGAATTGGATGAGTCTCGTAGGAACTCTATCATCCCTGGAGCAGTTTGTCTCGCTAGGAAGACTACACCTTCGGCCTCTCCAGTTCCATCTAGCCTTTCACTGGAACAAGGACAAGACGTTAGAGACGGTATCAATCCCGGTCTCCGAACCAGTAAAGGCATGCCTGAAATGGTGGAACAGCAATATCAGTCTGAGAGAGGGACTATCCCTAGCAGTTCAGAACCCAAACCACGTGTTGTTCTCAGACGCGTCGGATTTGGGTTGGGGTGCGACCCTGGACGGTCGGGAATGCTCAGGTCTGTGGACCTCAAGTCAGAAGAGCATGCACATCAACGGCAAGGAGCTATTGGCAGTCCACTTGGCCTTGATGAAATTCGAAAGTCTCCTTCGAAACAAAGTGGTAGAGGTCAACTCCGACAATACCACAGCTTTGGCGTACATCTCCAAGCAAGGAGGCACACACTCCCTCACGCTGTACGAGATCGCAAGGGACCTGCTCATTTGGTCAAGAAATCGAGGCATCTCCCTGTTAACGAGATTTATCCAGGGCGACTTGAACGTCTTGGCAGACTGTCTCAGTCGGAGGGGTCAGGTGATTCCCACGGAATGGACCCTCCACAAGGACGTGTGCAAGAGTCTTTGGGCGACTTGGGGTCAACCCACCATAGACCTCTTTGCCACCTCGATGACCAAGAGACTTCCAATCTATTGCTCTCCAGTCCCAGATCCAGAAGCAATACACATAGACACTTTTCTACTAGATTGGTCTCATCTGGACTTATATGCATTCCCACCATTCAAGATTGTCAACAAGGTACTGCAGAAGTTCGCCTCTCACGAAGGGACAAGGTTGACGTTGGTTGCTCCCCTCTGGCCCGCGAGAGAGTGGTTCACCGAGGTACTTCGATGGCTGGTACTTTCCAAGAAGTCTTCCTCTAAGGGTAGATCTATTACGTCAGCCCTACGTAAAGAATGTTCATCAAAGCCTCCCCGCTCTTCGTCTGACTGCCTTCAGACTATCGAGAGACTCTCAAGAGCTCGAGGCTTTTCGAAGGAGGCAGCCAGTGCGATTGCAAGAGCGAGGAGAGCTTCTACCATTAGAGTATACCAGTCGAAGTGGGAAGTCTTTCGAGACTGGTGCAAGTCAGCATCTGTGTCCTCGTCCAGTACCTCTGTAGCCCAAATCGCAGATTTTCTTTTACATCTGAGAAATGTTCGCTCCCTCTCAGCTCCAACGATTAAGGGCTACAGGAGCATGTTGGCTTCGGTCTTTCGTCATAGAGGCTTAGATCTTTCCAACAATAAAGATCTCCAAGATCTCCTTAGGTCTTTCGAGACCTCTAAGGAACGTCGTTTGGCAACTCCTGGATGGAACTTAGACGTGGTCCTAAGGTTCCTCATGTCAGACAGGTTTGAACCATTACATTCAGCCTCCCTGAAGGATCTCACCCTCAAGACACTTTTCCTAGTGTGCTTGGCTTCGGCTAAAAGGGTCAGTGAACTTCATGCCTTCAGTAAGAACATCGGCTTTTCTACAGAAAAAGCCACTTGTTCACTTCAACTTGGTTTCCTGGCCAAAAATGAACTGCCTTCTCGTCCTTGGCCTAAATCTTTTGATATTCCTTGCTTATCAGAGATCGTAGGCAACGAACTAGAAAGAGTGCTATGTCCTGTTAGAGCTCTTAAGTTCTACTTAGCCCGTACTAAGTCCTTACGAGGTAGATCTGAGGCATTATGGTGCTCAGTTAAGAAACCATCATTGCCTATGTCAAAGAATGCTTTGTCATATTTTATCAGATTTTTAATACGAGAGGCTCATTCTCACTTGAATGAGAAAGACCGATGTTTGCTTAAGGTTAAGACGCACGAAGTAAGAGCTATAGCAACCTCCGTGGCCTTCAAGCAAAATAGATCTCTGCAAAGTATTATGGACGCGACCTTTTGGAGGAGCAAGTCGGTATTCGCGTCATTTTACTTAAAAGATGTCCAGACTCTTTACGAGGACTGCTACACACTGGGTCCATTCGTTGCAGCGAGTGCAGTAGTGGGTGAGGGTTCTACCACTACATTACCCTAATTCCAATATCCTTTTTAATCTGTCTCTTGAAATGTTTTTAATCTTGTTTTTTGGGTTGTACGGAAGGCTAAGAAGCCTTTCGCATCCTGGTTGATTTGGCGGGTGGTCAAAGTCATTTCTTGAGAGCGCCCAGATTAGGGGTTTGATGAGGTCCTGTTGTATGGGTTGCAGCCCTTGATACTTCAGCTCCTGGGAGTCTTTCAGCATCCTAAGAGGATCGCTGGGCTTCGTGAGGAAGACAGACTAACAAGGCAGAGTAATCGTCTAAGTCAACTTCCTTACCAGGTACCTATATATTTGGGTTTTGTTATGTTATAACTGTCAAAAACTTTAAGCATATACGCTGTAAACTTAATTAACTCTGGTCTCTACCCACCACCATGGGTGTGAATTAGCTATTATATATTCACCGGCTAAGTTAAATATTTAAAAATGATATTTTAATTATAAAATAAATTTTTGAATATACTTACCCGGTGAATATATAAATTAAAGGCCCTCCCTTCCTCCCCAATAGAGACGCAGCGGGACGAGAAGAATTGAGGCTTGTTTACATGCATATGCGGTATCTGGCTGATAGTTGGCGCTGGTGGGCACACCCGCAACCTTCATAGCGATCGCTCGCGAGTTTTTGTGTGTTTTTCTGTCGAGCCGCTGGAGCAGCAGCTATTATATATTCACCGGGTAAGTATATTCAAAAATTTATTTTATAATTAAAATATCATTTTAATCATTTCCCAGTTTTTTACTTAGCAGTTAATCCCTGCAAGTTTCATTACTCTACGATTAAAATTGTGCCCAGGAAGTTGTTCACAAACACGCACACAAACAGGGGCGAAAACATAACCTTCCAACTTCTTTGGCGGAGGCAATAATAATCATTGGCCTGTCAGGTGCACGGTGCTTTCCCGCTACCCAGCAGTAATTGCCACCACCTCGTTAAAGTTTTAACAGCCGTTTCCAACTTTGCTGAAAGCATGCTCCTATCAAAGGACTGAGGTTCGTATAGTTGGAAAATGCTCATGCAAGGCTACTAAAATCAAACACAGTCGTTACAAGGAAGTCATGTTATTTAACATATCCTCTTGGTTAATGAAGTGTAGGAAGCCGACTTAGTCATTATCCTGAAATCGTGAGTGAATGACATTCTGGACTCCTCAGATTGGTTTAACCGCAGTTTTCTACTTCATCACTGTATAATCAAGACTACTGAGCGTGACAGATATGTCACGATTGAGAACGTGAAAGCAACATAGTCATGAAACTTTAAAATATCATGTCTAGAAGAAGTTGTGTTTGATAGTTTTACAAAAGAATTAATCTTGTTAACTTAGCTATACGCAAAGTCATATCTTTTGAGATACAGTATACTATTATGCTTGTCAAATGATAAAGATAAATATATTATTATTTACTATATTTTCTCAAGAATTATTGGTGAGACTTAATTATCACAGTTATTGGAAGGAATTCCCAGCTCTACAGAAGTGGTATCTAAGAACATTTGCCTAATTGAAACATTCTTCAGGAGAGATCTGAGATGAGAAAAGAAATTGCGTGTTAATAATTGAATCGTGTAAATGAATGGTAAGAAGAGGATAATTAATGAAGAGAAGAGCAAGGTGAATGGAAGAGACCTAACTGTGATTTTCCCTGAGATAAGGAAATTGTCACCAGTAGAGAAATCAATTTTAGTAGGAAGAGAACAGTCGTGTTAAAAACTTAGGGGATTGATATAAAGAGAAAGGAGTGGCATTAACAATGATTTATTATAAGATTGGAGCAGAATGTTGTAGTTCTGTATCTGTAATACTACAATAGTTTAAGGCCATATATCACTTAGCCAAATTTTATATTTTTTACCTTTATAGGTCTTTTATTTGGTAAAAGCGTAGAAAGATGTTGCCATTCATGTTGAATTGTCATGTGACTTTTTGTATGTTAATGATATCTTGACCAAAAAATTAGTTCTTACTTTTCATATTTTATTTTTGCTACTTTTAAAGATTTTATTTATTGCTGATATTTTCAGATTCTTTCTATATAGGCTAATTAGGTAAAATAGTTCACTAAAGATATGTGTTTGTTTTACAGCGGTGATTCAAGGTGTATTGGTGTTGTTACTACCACTGGAACAGCTGGTCATGTTGTATATGCACTATCTCACTATAGCTGTGTTAGCAGCTGCTGACACTTTTTCAAATTATTATATTGAGGGAGAGAAACGCCTTGTCAGTCAGTGGCCAGATTATGGCACAGTAAGCTTTCAGGTGAGTACTCTTGACATTTTTAGAAAGAGAATCATGTCACCTCTTGAGCCCTGTAATAGATTATCTTATCTGTTAACCCTTTGAGCAGTACTGGACGTAATTTACGTTCACTATTTCCACTCCCTTTAATGGCAGATGAAGTAACTTACATCCAGTAATTGCCAGTATTTTTCTCTTTCTTTTATTGTTTACATAAAAGAAAATGTTCTGAGCCAATAGTTTTTGCAGTAGCTGCCAAGCTAGGTGTTCAGACAGGGGTTAGGCAGGAGCTTCCCTCTTTCCTTCACTCATCTATCTCTGACACAAGAGGCTGCCTTAATGTACAGTATACCAATGGAAAGTAGATTTATTCAGCTATGCTATAGTAAATGATGAAAAGTCCTGTCTTGTAAAGTTTTTGTGCCAAGAAGAGTTTAGGTTATCCTTGGCTTGAATGGCAAATCATTTAGTTAGGGGTTGGCACTCAAAAGTTTGTTAATCATATGATTTTTTCATTCTGTTGTGGTGGTTTGTTTTTAGTTCCAGAAATATTATGGTTTGCATTATACTGTATATATTTATTTGGCTTATTCAGTTGTGTTGTCCTCTTATCAGTAGAATACTAATAGAAGTTTCCCATTTCATTATCACCCATTTAAAACTATATTATTAAAGTAAGGCGATTGATTATATAAAGTAAGGATACTTTAGACAGTGATGTCATATGAGAAGCAACAGTAATTGATAGATGTGAAAGTTGCAGGACACAAGCAATCAAGGAGAGACAGAGAGTTAAATGCCAAACCTATTAAGAGGTTACTCTTTTAAACATGATAAATGGTGATGGCATAATTTTATTGGCTACTTGACCCTTGCAAAAGACACTTGTCCCAATTTTTATGAAGCCCTGTTTTTTTAATGTTACTAATAACTCGTGAAACTTCTTACTTTTTTTATTTCGCTGATTTGATGTTGATTGGCTAATGCTTAGGTTGTTGACACAGTTAATCAAGGGAATTTATTTTATTTCAGGGTTTCTCCAATATGCTTATGCTTCAAAAGTCACTTTTTGATCCTCACAATGACATGGAAACCTTGTTCTTGAGGCAACAGGTTGCTGCTATTGTATTCCACACGTTAGTGGCAACATTTGTCACTTTCTTCTTAGATTTAGACTGTAATAAAGACAAGGTAAGTGTATTGAGATTTTACTACTTACAATAAGTCTCATAAATAAAAAATAAATGTAGTCAAGTAGGATCTCAAGTTGAAAAGTGCTTAAGCCCAACTTAATTAACTTAGACATCCAGATCATAACCTGAACCCCCCCTCCTCCAATATTTTCAGTCAACTTATAGTTGCCTGTGTAGCTTTTTCGTTAGATTCAATCATTTATAGCTAAATCCATAAATAGAATTTAACATCAGTAGATCCTACAATTATACTTATTCTACAAGTTCTATCCTAACAAATTTAATACACTACTGTTAAATAGATATTAGGTTTAACCCTTTTGTTATTTTTGGAAATTTATAATATGGCTTTACTGTAAAATTTATATATTGCGTAAAGGATGCATTCATCAGTATTTGCCAAATAAATCTAGACTGCAAACCATGCATATGTTGGATTGTCAATGAAAACAGATCTGAAGGCATATTTTTCAATATTAAACTTAGCCGGTGATCATATAGCTGTCAGCTCTGCTGCCCGACAGAAAAACCTAAGGACAAAATACGCCAGCGATCGCTATACAGGTGGGGATGTACATCAACTGCGCCATCTGTCGAGCAGGTACTCAAGTACTCCATGTCAACACAGAACCAATTTTCTCTCTGTCGTGCCACTGGCAAGACCTACTAAATACGCTGTTACTAACTGGATTTGTTTTCACAACTATTTGGTGAAGTACACTATTCCAGTTTTGAGCTTTCGCTATGCAGGGGTTTTATCTTCATCTCAAAACTTGAACTCGTTTTGGATAGATTTAATTATGGTGAAAAAGAGAGTATGGACTCTTTCACTTTTAAATGGCCGACCCTTCCCTTAGACGGAAGTGTGTTTACGTTTTTAGTAATTTTGCTTAACACGTTATAGATCTATATATTTTATATCTCTCCGCCTTTATTAGGCCTCTTCGATTAACTTTCCATTTATTATAAACATATAAAAATAAATTTTTATGTTTTGTTTATATGCGACCTTTCCTGATAGTAGGCGGTCCTAACTTGGAACCAAAGTTAATCAACGTTGAGCCCGTTATATCGTATTTAGCCTTTAAAGAATTTAAAACTTTTTAAATTTAATGTTTTATGAAAGAATTTCTTTGATAGTCTCGTACTGTTTTCAAAGATGAACTAACGTTTAGTTTTTTAGACTACGCAGTTGTTGACGTTCAGGACGTTCAACATGCGCTCTATCATTACGATAGAGAGAGAGTGTATCACGGTTTCACTTTGCAGTAAGAGTAAACCGATTCTGACGTTTCGTTCATTCTTTCTTAGCTTAAATGGTTTAAATTCTAAATTAAAGGAACTTTTTATTTGGAAAACCTTTCAGTTTTTTCCTTTAGCCAAATAACATGTTTTGACGATATATAATTGGGCTCTTCTCTCAGGTGCGAAATCAAGAGAGAAAGAGAGAGAGAGATAGAGACGGAGGGAGAGAGAGGAGAAAAAAAAAACGTTCCGTTCAAGCGGGTAACGTTGTTCTCGTGTTACTCTCCTCCCTAGTCGCTGTACGGGGAAGAAGGTAAAACGTTTCTAGGGTTTTATTCTTGTCCCCAGGCTATGTGCGGTGAGAGATTGTAAACGTAGTTTATTTGAACTAGTGTTTAGTCTCTTTCCCAGCCACTGAATTCTTTATCTTTATATATGTTTTCTGTTGCATTATACGACTGTTTTCACAATTACTACCTTTTAATGAAGGGTAGGATTGCGTGTTTCAGGTAGAAATCAGTAAAAGTTTCGATTTCAGTGAAATAAGTGCAAAACAGAAAATCGAAGTGATAAAGTGATATGCGCAAAGTGTTACAGTGTTGCGTCCGAGGGTTCGTCTGTTCGTGCCTGTCGTTCACCTAGTCCGGGACCTCTTGCAAGCTCCCAAGCCCAGGGGAGAAGTAATGTCGAACGACTTATGGGTTCGTCAGGCCTTGATCAACGAACAGACGTTTTCCCTCCGTGGTTTCGGGCGTATCTACCCAAGATCGCCCCACCCACACAAAGACGAGAGAGCCCATTTACTTCTCGTCTGCGGAAGAGGTTTCTCGTAAGAAACCTTGGACCAAGGTCTCGCAGCTTATTAAGCGCAAGTCGGTCCCTTCCGCGCAAGTCCAACGGCCCAGGTGTAGCCACTGGGTCAGTTCGGACTCGCTGCAGTCTTCCGATGACTGCACACCTCCTAAGAGAGGCAAAGCGGTACCGCAACAGGCAGTAACACCGTCTGTTGCCGCACCTGCTGCTGTAGACCCTAAGTGGTCTTTGCTACAGTCTATGCAGAAACAGTTAGCATCTTTTATGCAGGAGTATCGTGCGGAGAAGATTGACGCTGCACCCGTTAGCCTACAACCAACCACGGTTGTGCGTGCAGTAGACGCTGACGCTACCTGCTCCCGCACTCCGCCTGTGAGAGTTCCACCACCCATGCGCAGTGTACCCTGCCAGCCGCACGTTGACGTTCACAGAAGCACGCTACCCTCCGTTGACGGTCGCGAGTTACCACAACAACAGGAGGGTGGAGTTAAGTTGCTTTGTTTTGACGCTGTGCTTCAACCTCCGCAACCCACTGTGGTTACCGCTACTCGCTCGCAGCAGACTAGTCAGTCAGGAGTAGAGGCTTCCCCACAGAGCTATGGTTGTTGCCAGCTCACAGACTGTCAAGCAGTTACATGACGTTGGCCTTCTGGTCTGCTACTAATGCACCAGTGCTGTATGTCCTCACGCACCTGTTGTGGTTGACAGTTCAGTTTTTGACAGTTCACAGACTGTCAAGCAGTTACATAATGTTGCCTTCTGGTCTGCTGCTAATGCACCAGTGAGACCCTCACTGAGATAACCCAGCTTTTCTCGGACAAGGTTCCTGTAGATGAGAAAGTGCTGTTCTCCCTCCTACTGATATTCCTTTGAGGACTCTGTCATTTGGAGAGGAGCCTTAAGCTGCTTAGCCTCCTATGGACTTTAATTAAATCATGATGATTTTTTAAGGATCTTCGTCCGGATCTTGTAACTGCTGCTCCTCCTTCGCCTAACGTCAGAACTTACACTAGGCCTAGCTACTTCGAAGCCGTTGTTGTTAAGCTAGTGCTCTCTCGCTCTCCTAGAGAGCTTTACGTTGGCTAGGCGACTGGTTTTTGCACCAGGAGGAGTTTTAGGGATACAGCCTTTGATTTCCCTTCTTTTAAACTGGCTTATAGAGCGAGAGTCTGATAGGACACGAGAGAAGTTCTCGGCTTGGGAGTTCATGCCTCTGCCCAGGTAGACTTCTCAATTCTGGTAGACTCGCCCTGGCGCCTAGCCAGGAGACGCTCCAAGTTGTTTACAGGTCAACTTCTCAACTTTTGTCGAGCCTTTGAAGTTTTGCTGTACTATTATGTCACACATAACAAGGCTTCCAGGGATGGTAAATGGTTCCGCCTCAGTCGCTAACCCCGTCTGTTGCCACACCTGCTCCCGTAGACCCTAAATGGGCTTTGCTGCAAGACATGCAGTCCAAGCTTGTGTCCTTGATAGAGGACTTAAATACGTAGAAGAACCTTCTGGCCAACAACCTTCCAACCGGTTGGTTGTGCGCCCTGTTGACGCTGAGGTTTCCTACTCGCGTCTGCCAGTTGAGGTGGTTCCTCCACCGATGCGACCCAGTGTGGGTTGCCAGTCGCACGTTGACGTTAAGCGACGCTCGGAGGTGGTTGTTGACGTTCAGTGTGTCACTAGGAAGACGTTCAACAACCAGCAGAGGTGACTTGTTGTGACACAGTGCGTCAACCTCAGCAACCCGGTAGGGTGTTGACTGCACAACCCAGACAGTCTAGACAGTTTCGGGTTGACGCTGTACTTCCTCGCGCACCCATGGTTGTTGACAGTTCACAGACTGTGCAGCAGTACCATGATATTGCGTCCGGCTCCGTCACGCATCCACCAGTGCGACCGGATTCAGCGAGTCAGACGTTGCCCACTCCGTTGCCGTTTCCTCATCAGTTTCGGATGAGGAACCCTCTGATGAGGACGTTGCTGAACAAGACGATCAACCCCCAGCCCTGCTATCCATCCAGAAGATGCTGAAGAAGGAACGCTGCCCAGTCAGGCTGTGGATGAGTCTGGTAGGGACTCTGTCATCCGTGGATCAATTTGTGTCACTAGGAAGACTACACCTCCGTCCTCTTCTATACCATCTAGCTTTTCACTGGAAAAAGGACAAGACGCTAGAAGCGGTCTCGATCCCAGTTTCCGGAAAGATAAAGTCTGGTCTGACTTGGTGAAAGGACTATATCAACCTTAGAGAGGGTCTTCCCCTGACTGTTCAGACTCCCAACCACGTTCTCTTCTCGGAAGCATCGGACGTAGGCTGGGGTGCGACATTAGACGGTAGGGAATGCTCGGGATTATGGAACTCGAGTCAAAGGACAATGCATTTCAACTGCAGGAAGCTACTGGCAGTACGTCTGACCTGGAAAAGCTTCAGGTCTCTCCTTCGAGGCAAAGTGGTGGAGATGAACTCGGACAACACCACGGCTTTGGCGTACATCTCCAAGCAAGGAGGGACCTACTCTCTGATATGGTACGAGATCGCAAGGGACCTCCTCACCTGGTCAAAAGTTCTAGACTTTTCACTAGTAACGAGGTTCATCCAAGGCAACTTGAATGTCATGGCAGATTGTCTCAGTCGGAAGGGACAAATAATTCCAACAGAATGGACCCTCCACAAGGATGTATGCAAGAGACTTTGGGCCACCTGGGGCCAGCCAACCATAGATCTCTTCGCAACCTCGATGACCAAGAGGCTCCCAATTTTTTGCTCACCAATCCCGGACCCAGCAGCAGTTCATATAGATGCCTTTCTACTAGATTGGTCACATCTAGATCTATATGCATTCCCTCCGTTCAAGATTGTCAACAAGGTACTGCAGAAGTTCGCCTCTCACGAAGGGACAAGGTTGACACTAGTTGCTTCCCTCTGGCCCGCGAGAGAATGGCTCACCGAGGTACTTCGATGGCTAGTAGGCGTTCCCAGAACACTTCCCCTAAGGGTGGACCTTCTACGTCAGCCACGCGTAAAGAAGGTACACCAAGGCCTCCATGCTCTTCGTCTGACTGCCTTCAGACTATCGAAAGACTCTCGAGAGCTAGAGGCTTTTCGAAGGAGGCAACCAGAGCGATTGCTAGAGCAAGGAGAACATCCACCCTTAGAGTCTACCAATCGAAGTGGGAAATCTTCCGAAACTGGTGCAAGTCAGTATCCGTATCCTCGACCAGTACCTCTGTAACTCAAATAGCTGACTTTCTCTTATATCTGAGGAAAGAACGATCTCTTTCAGCTCCCACTATCAAGGGTTACAGAAGCATGTTGGCATCAGTCTTCCGTCACAGAGGCTTAGATCTTTCCAACAATAAAGATCTACAGGACCTCCTTAAGTCTTTTGAGACCACGAAGGAGCGTCGTTTGGTTACACCTGGTTGGAATTTAGACGTGGTACTAAGATTCCTTATGTCAGACAGGTTCGAACCGCTACAATCAGCCTCCCTGAAAGATCTCACCTTTAAGACTCTTTTCCTGATATGCTTAGCCACAGCTAAAAGAGTCAGTGAGATTCATGCCTTCAGCTAGAACATCGGATTCTCATCCGAAACGGCTACATGTTCTACAACTTGGTTTTCTAGCCAAACACGAGCTACCTTCTCGGCCTTGACCAATATCTTTCGATATTCCAAACTTATCGTATGGTTGGAAATGAACTAGAAAGAGTCTTATGTCCTGTAAGAGCTCTTAAGTTCTATTTAAAAACCTTTACGAGGCCCGTCTGAAGCTTTATGGTGTTCAGTTAAGAATCCATCTTTGCCTATGTCAAAGAATGCTTTATCCTATTTTATCAGACTGTTAATACGAGAAGCTCATTCCCATCTGAATGAGGAAGACCAAGCTTTGCTGAAGGTAAGGACACACGAAGTTAGAGCTGTCGCAACTTCCGTGGCCTTTAAACAAAATAGATCTCTGCAAAGTATATTCGACGCAACCTATTGGAAAAGCAAATCAGTGTTCGCGTCTTTTTATCTTAAGAATGTCCAGTCTCTTTACGAGAACTGCTACACTCTGGGACCATTCGTAGCAACGAGTGCAGTAGTGGGTGAGGGCTCAACCACTACAATTCCCTAATTCCATAACCTTTTTTAATCTTTCTCTTGAAATGTTTTATTATTGTTTTTGGGTTGTCCGGAAGGCTAAGAAGCCTTTCGCATCCTACTTGATTTGGCGGGTGGTCAAAGTCATTTCTTGAGAAGCGCCTAGATTAGAGGTTTTGATGAGGTCCTTTAGTATGGGTTGCAACCCTTCATACTTCAGCTCCTAGGAGTCGCTCAGCATCCTATGAGGATCGCGAGGCTCAGTAAGGAAGACGTACTTAAAAAGGCAGAGTAATTGTTCAAGTCGACTTCCTTACCAGGTACTTATTTATTTTATGTTTGTTATTTTGAATAACTGCTAAAATGAAATACAAAATACTTAGCTCATAATAATGTCAACATGTAATGCTGGTCTCTACCCACCCCCCTAGGTGTGAATCAGCTATATGATCACCGGCTAAGTTTAATATTGAAAAATGTTATTTTCATTAGTAAAATAAATTTTTGAATATACTTACCCGGTGATCATAGATTAAAGGACCCTCCCTTCCTCCCCAATAGAGACCCAGTGGGCCGAGGAGAAAATTGGTTCTGTGTTGACATGGAGTACTTGAGTACCTGCTCGACAGATGGCGCAGTTGATGTACACCCCCACCTGTATAGCGATCGCTGGCGTATTTTGTCCTTAGGTTTTTCTGTCGGGCAGCAGAGCTGACAGCTATATGATCACCGGGTAAGTATATTCAAAAATTTATTTTACTAATGAAAATAACATTTTTCCCCACAAAGTACCTAGTAAATTTTGTACTTGAAATAAATAAAGACAGTAGCAGGTCTGTCGTTAGAACTTTAAACCAATAGAATGAAATCTTGAGGGAAATAATTGGTATCCAAGATGTTGTATTTTAAAATGATTAGGGGGGAATAATTGGTATACAAGATATTTTAAAATGATTACCGTATTTATTTCATAACAGACCCATCAACCATCATTAGCTTTCATCACAGCCTGCATGATCCCCTAGACAACTTACATTTGCAATTAAGAGAAGAGGAACTGAAAGTGATTGACATTGCATGTACATCACAGGATCATCATGGTGAACTCTTAGAGGGATAGTACCATTAGTGCATCTCAAGCAGCACACTGTAGCTAGTAGCCTTCAGTCATACTTCCATTCTAGTGTTATGCGATATTGTAGCATTATGTATCAGAATCAAACAAGCTTCATTTTCCTCTCTTATTCAACTATCTACACATGCGTACAATTGCATATACAGTATTCATTTATAATAACTCGCAATTTTACCTTGAATATTTCAAATTGATCTTAATACTCATTTGTTCCAATACGAATACAAACTCTTGGCCTTTAAATAGGAGTAACAACAGCCATGCTGACCTGGCTGGGTAAAACATAAACATCTTTTGTGGGAGGCTAACAAGAGTGAGAGGAAGAAGGAGCTTAACCCATTCTCCCACATGGCCTATTTCACCATTCTTGTCCCAGTCGGGGCCTTGACTAGTTGAGCCACTCTTATGACCCTAACTGATCTTTATGTTTTGTCCAACTGTGTTCTTTCTTTGTGTGATTTTGTGTATTTCAATTGCTTATCTCGCATTTATTATGTAATGAAGCATCCACGAGAGATGAAGCTGTAACAATCAACAATATGGCCCTTTCATGAGTCGCCAGGAGGTTAACCCCCATTTGATGTGTGCCCCATACAGGGGCCAGTAGTGTTTTTCCATCTTCAACCTCTCCGGAATGTAAGGAATGCCCGGAGGATCACTGGACACGCTGCGGTATTAGAAGGAAGAAGAAAACGAAGAGGGATCATTCGCCTTCTAATACGTTAGTTAAGGTGGCCGAACCTATCCCTTTGTCTCCAGGTTCAGTGTCCATGTGTGTTTATCCCCTTACAGCTCTAGTAAAACATTTGGGTATGGATGCTAGACCTCATGCACCAGCGTGTTAAGCACAAGGTGAGGTAACCTGCGGGTCTCCATCATTGGCGGGACCCTCTCTTTGTTCACAGGTGTCCCCTTCCTTGTCAGTGGCGTGTGAGGAGTCGCTCAAGCTGGTCTGTTCCTCTTTAGATCTCAAAGGAGATGATTTTGGACCTCTTTAGGCCTGGCGGACTAGAGAAGGAAACCACGCTCTTGGAATTACCCACTCTCTTAAGTGCGGGACCAAGAGACTGGACCCCCTTCTCCATTGCCCACACTTGCTTCTTTGGGCTGTGATCTGGATGTTCTCAGGACCAGATCTCCTAGCAAGAGCAAAAATGCATTTATATTTGCAGTGAAGAGAAGGAAAATAAGAGCTGCTCAGATGAACCAGATTTATGTCCAGATTTTTTACAGCCCTCCAAAGACCTTGTGCACAAAAGAAAGAGGTCCCAGGTATGCCTTCTTCCCACATGTCGAGTCACCATGTGGACCCATGCTACCCTTAGCCACTTAGGGAATGGTTAAAATGCCAACCTCTCCCAAGAAAAGGGCGGAACAATGGAGCAGAGAGGTGGAGAGTGCACCACCACTCCCCAAACCAATGCTCGTACGCATGGATTTTCTTCTTCTCAGAGAAGGAAGGGGAGCTCAGCTCCTAACATCCTTCTTCCCCTTCCATTAGGAAGGAGAGCTCTCCAGAGAAAGATTCCGCATCTTCACAAGGGAGTTGAGCAGAAGTCCAGACCCCTCTAGAACGAGTGCCCCCATGCAAGAAGGAACAAAAGAATGAGGAGGGTTCTAGTGCCTTCTCCAGGCACCAGACTGAGAGCAATCTTTACTTAGTTCTGGCACAAGGTGAACCATACGTTGGGAAGGAGGACGACCGGCAACGGCAATGAGAGGAGGGCTACCGCAAGAGGATACGAGGACCTCTCTCTACCAGTCAGCCTCGTGAGGAGCCTTCAACGAGATCAAACAGGGAGAGATTGTTCGCTTTGGAAGATTTGGGTTGGAGACTCTCCCAAAAGTGAATCCTCTGAGAAGAAGCCCGACAGAAGCAGACAATCCAGTCTGAGTGTTCATTTGTGAAATTCCTTCTGGCAGAGGCGACATTGACATCACCTTCGGAGAGAACCTCTGTCATTGATCATCACTTTGGTACCCCTCAAGTCTTGAGGCCAACCTGAGATCCTTTGGTTGGATCTGGTTGATTTGGCCCTGGATCGAGTTAACCATCAGATCTGTTGGTCTGAAAACACTTTTGAGTCCAGCTGGTCAAGTGAGATTTAGGCTCCCCCCCTCCCACTCTTGCAGAGTAGTTTTTATACACCAGAGTTTGCTGCGTCAGCTTTTCTGCAGGTTGACCTAACTATCAGCTCTTCTGGAGGTTAACCTACCTGTCAGCTCCTCTGCAGGTTAACCTACCTGTCAGCTCCTCTGCAGGTTAACCTACCTGTCAGCTCGTCTGCAGGTTAATCTACCTGTCAGCTCTTTTGCAGGTTAATCTACCTGTCAGCTCTTTTGCAGGTTAACCTACCTGTTAGCTCTTATGCAGGTTAACCTACCTGTTAGCTCTTATGCAGGTTAACCTACCTGTTAGCTCTTATGCAGGTTAACCTACTTGTCAGTTTTTCTGTAGGTTAACCTACCTGTCAGCTCTTCTGCAGGTTAACCTCCCTGTCAGTGTGGAGAGACACTAAGCAGAAGGCACTGTCCATCCATCTTGGCCTCTTGAGTCCTCGGAATTGTCTGCCTTGCCCTCCCTCCTTGCTGTTTCCTGGCTTGACCAGTGGTCAGGGACAGTTGATGTATTTTGCAAAGTCAACAGGGCTATCAACCCCAGAGTCTTTGGAGAAATATAAGTCTCATACTGTTTGTTGGATTAGAAGGCAGTGATTTTCCTGGCACACCATTCAACAAACTGGTGGGCTAATTGTGATTTGCAGAGAAGATATGCCTTGGTTTACCATGTCTCAAAATAAGTTAGCCCAGAGGTAGTTTTGTTGTTTGGAAACTCTTTGGTGAAGGGTTGCAACATCTCTGCTTTCAAGGAGTAGTGTGCAAGCAGCAGTGGAAAAGTGGAGAACTACTTTGCAGGACTCCCTGATCCAATGTGCAGTTTCCTTCAAGAGTCCCGGCCCTTCGAAGGAAAGCCTGAAGGTACAGATGCAGGGAAGGGCCCATTACTTACTCCTAGCCCCCAATCGGCACCATCCACAACCTCTTCCCGGAAAGAGCCTGTGCGTGCTCAGCCTTTTCGAGTATCCCAACCTGGTTCCTCCAAGAAGGATGGTAGTGGAAAGAGGAGAGGAAGAGAGAAACACTGATGCTGGCATTTCACCTCTCCTACTACTGATATTAGGGGATGCCTTTCTCGCCAGTGGGCAACTTGGCACAGACTTGGGGCTGAACCGTGGGTAGTGAGTGTCCTTCAGGATGGTTACGTAGTACCTTTTCATGACCCTTGGGCCACTACATTACTCACCATAGAATTCTTCTCTGATCCTCCAACATCATCAAAGCCCCTGGCCTTTCGGACATAGGTAGAAGGGATGTTGGAGAAAATCACTCGAATTCATTCAAGACAATTCCCTTGACTTCAACAGTCAGCTCTTTCTAATGGAGAAGTCAACTGAATAGTGAAGACCAAGAATCAACCTGCCTCCTCTGAATAAGTTTGTTCGATAAACGAAGTTCAGGTTAGAAACAGTACGGTCTGTGTTGTCTTTCATCAAAGAGGGAGACTATACTTTCGTTGGACCTGAAAGATGTGTGCTGTCAAGTACCATTGCATCAATCTTCTTGAAAGTACCTCTGCTTGTCCCACTACGTTATGGTGTACCAGTTCTGTACGGCTCTCCAGGTGTTCACTTGGGTGTTCACCTTGGTAGCAGCTTGGGCCCGCTCACAAGTGATACAATTACTGATGTATCTTGATGATTGGCTGATCCTGGCATCCGTAAAGAGACAGGTGCCACAGATTCGAGATCACACATCACAATCAGGAGATGGAGATAAACTGGGAGAATTCAAATCTCATACCCAAGCAGAGGTGTGGGCACACTGATAAACACGGCAGCATCAAGTATCTCTCCAACAATCACATCAGCAATCTCTAGGAAGTTGTGTAACCGTTCCTGTTCAAGACAGAAGTACCAGCTCAGCACTGGCAGAGTCTTCTCGGCTACCTTTCTTCACTGAAGAAACTTGTTTCACACGGGCGCCTCCACCAAAGATCTCTTCAGTGGTGTTTGAAGGATTACTGGTCAGCCGACATGATCTCCTTCTCTGTCCTGTTCCGACGGGACATGAGCCTCGAGCCGATCTTACCTGGTGGTTGACCGATGAAAACCTCACCGGAGGAACCCCACTTGACACTCCATCTCTGTACGTGCAATAGTTCTCAGATATATCGAAGGAGGGAGGGGGGTTGCTAACAGGATCCCCTGCTTTGTTCTGTTCCGACGGAACATGAGCCTCGAGCCAATCTTACCTGGTGGTTGACCAATGAAAACCTCACCAGGGAATCCTACTTGACATTACACTTCTGGACATGCAGTTGTTGTCAGATGCATCAAAGGAGGGATGGGACACACACTTAAACTACCTGGTTATCTCAAGTGTTTGGTCACGAGAATAAATACCTCTACACATTAACATTCTTGAAATTCAAGCAGCCTTTCTAGCACTGTAAGCCTTCTAAGAAGGAAGCACTCAAAGGAGATCGACAACGCCACCGTAGTAGCCTACATCAACAAGCATGGGGGCACTATCTCGTGTCTTCTCTGCAAGGTAATGAGGAGGATGCACATCTGGGCAATGTTCCATGCCCTAGAAATGTCATCCAGGTACATTCCCGGCGTGAGAAATGTACTAGCAGGCATAGTTCCTAGGTGCTTCTTGTCTGGTTGGTTTCTTAGGAGATCAACCTGTATGTTGCACTGTTATACATGAAGCTCCCTTGTTCCAGGTTAAAGAACTCATGGTTGTATAGCTAGGAAAAATACAAATTACCTTAAAAATATGTGATTGTTTTCTGTTTCACTCAACTATATACTTATGTCCTCCATGTTTTTATTTTATTCCCCGTTAGGTTTCCATATGAGGGTGTTTTTATGTCATAGATTATGATTTTAATATACTGCATTATTATTGGTAGGGTTACTTTATTGCATACGTACAGTACTTTATTTAGGTGTGTTTCGACTTCTATCGAAATTCACCCTACACATCAAAATTCAGCTAACACCACATTGTAGGAATGGATCTCCGTCATAAACCGAGAAGCTACTATATGTGCTTTTGATGTGACACTAATTGTATATTATGGGGAATTTCCCATATTCTATGAGAACATTTATGCTTATGCAAAGTTACCTACATTGATATACCGTGTTTCTTATTTTCAGATCCTGCTGTTGGTATACCTGGTTCCTGTGTTTGCAAGACTGGCAGGTTTCCCAGTTACAGAGCTTCATTTGACCCATAACTTCGCTTCATGTTTTGTTATTTTTCTAACAGTTCAGTACATATTTCTCTGCGTTCCTCATGTATTTAGATTTTTGAAAAATATGTATACTTCGCTGGTAGAGATGGTAGAGTTCTTTGGGCCAATTGGTGTTGTTGTGACTATTTGGAGTAGACTTTTTGTGCCCATACAGCTTCTTTTATTTTGGCTTGTGCTGTTTACAACACAGCTATACAACCATTATCTACCTTCACATAATACTGCTGTTGCTCCTAAATCAGGAACACATGCAGCAACTTCGATAAGTGGTGTTGTCTCTGGAGTTTCGTCCCCTGTAGTAGGAAGTGCTGGATCCTCAGTATCATCTGTTGGAAGTGGGGCACCGGGTGAGATGTGGTATCTGGTGATCGTTCAAAGTGCGGCCGAGGTTTGTTATACGCCATTAATGTTAGCTGGTACGTGTGTTGCTGTATCTTATGCTTCTCGAATCATTTTGTCCTTAACTAGGGCATATACTGCTGGACCTGGAGCAGCTCCCCTTCCAGATGATTTGGTCCATTCAGGGTGGACCGAGGGAGTTACAATGGCACTGTTAGCTGTGCAGACATCTTTACTTAGCATGGAAATGCGTGAGCGTTTAGCAGTGCTCGCTATCATTCTGCTGATTGTTGTAACGTCACTAGTTCAGAGCATGTATGAACTAGTTGAGCCTGTAGTCCTTGCTCTCAGTGCTCAGGGTGTAGCTTCATTTTCAAGACATGCTAGAGCAGTTTCTGCATGTTTACTGCTCTTAATTCTTCCTTTATATATGGTATATATGTTCACTCTTATTTTTGAACAAGATTTTTGGCTATTGCTTGTTGTGTCCACAAGCATTATGACATCTGTCCAGGTTTTGGGTCTCTTGGCCATTTATGTACTTCTTACGTGGGATGCCGTATATGCCCAGCCTTGGCCTGGTTTAGATGACCTAGTTTATTACACTAGAGCAACAACTCGTGTTTTTGAATTTATTGTTGCAGTGTTTGTGGTAGGGGCAGGAGTGAAAGAATGCATAACAGGCATGTGGTCTTGGATTAATGCTGTGGTCCTACTCATACATTTCTATTTTAATGTATGGCAACGTTTACAGCAGGGCTGGAAAAGCTTTTTGTCGCGTTTGGAAGCTGCCAAGAAGATATCTGCTTTGCCGGAAGCTTCTCCACAACAGTTGGAAGCCTACAATGATGTATGCGCCATTTGTTATGCCGAAATGACATCAGCTCGAATTACTCATTGCTACCATTTCTTCCATGGTCCTTGCCTTAGGAAGTGGTTATATGTGCAAGACAAATGTCCAATGTGTCATGCCCCTATCACATTAAAAGAAACTATAAACCCACAGACTGAAACATCATCATCTCAAGAAGATTTAGTTGCTGGTGCCCCACCTTCCCCAGATTCTATAGAGAGAGAACTGGGAGCAAATATTCCTCTCCCTGATGATGGAGATAATGAATATCTCTCTCTCATTAACACAGATGATGAGGACACCATGGATTCTGCAAAGGAAGAGGAATTTTCAAATGCTGATGACGTCAGGGAAGAAGAGGAGGTTGTAGAAGCACAAAGAAGTCAAAATGTATAGAATAGCAGGGTTTAAAGGTAGATACAGTATGATGTAGTGTTGCATGATATCATGCAGAATAATAGAGTCCGTCAGAATTATAGCTAACTTACGAAAGAGCTGATTCTGTTATTATTTTTTTATAATTACATTGGGCAATGGTACTAATTTTGCCATAAGTAATGTCTGTGTATTTATTTTCGTACTACAAAAATTACATAATTTTAAGGTAATTTTTATGGTAGTTGTATTGTTATGTATTTTGAAATTAGGCAACCTACTCCTTTGACATTTGAAAGTGGATGTAGTTTTGTTGATGTATGGGATCATTATTGAAGAGTCCTATTTTGGAATCTTGGTTTTTATATATCTTCGGAAGAAAGATCTCATGATCAGAGGTGTAGTGTATTTCTAGAGGAAGAATTGCAATGATGCTTAGGTAAAGAGTATTGAAAATTATGTTTCCTATGAATGACCGTACATGATGATGAAGTAGTTTCGAAAATACTGTACTAGTGAAATTCCAGGGGTTTATTTGCGTAATTGATGGAGTTTTCTTTTGCATGTTTCTGGTACATGTGTACTTGAATAGTGATTTCTTGTACATGTATCTGGTACATGTATACTTGAATGGAGTTTTTTTTACATGTTTCTGGTACATGTATACTTAAATTGATTTTCCTTTATAGTTTTGGTATACTGTACTTAAATTGTTTTCCTTAAATGGATCAAGCTATTTTTTACTTCTCGGCATACTGTTACAGACAGTAGGTGTACCATTCAGGTAAGTTTTAAGGCTGGGTTTGTATACCTTGGCTAGGGCCATTAAAAAAAATCACTGTGTATTCAAATTTGTAAATTTAGTTTATAAGGTTATTTTAGTTTTGTGTAGGGTATGAAGTTTTGAGAATAGATGACAGTCTAATATGGGGCAGCTTGTTATGTTCAAACAGTTGTAGATTTATAGTTTGGAAGTGAATGGGTATCAAAGCATCTTGTACGAATTTAAGAATAGAATAAGAATATGGTGCAATGTATTTAATGATTGACATTGAAACTCAAAATTTATACTGTGCACAGCTTTTAGAATATTATCAGAATAGATATTATTGTGGATGAAAATAGATTGGTGTAGATGCTCAACTTCAGAGGATATTACTTTCATGATAATGTAAATATATTTATTTTGTTAGAGGTTCGAAAAGAATGGAAGGGAAGTTTATCTTCTTAGTATTAAACTTGCACTAAATTTTATCCCAATTATATGTAACTCCATCTGGTATGTCCCATGCTAGTATCAAGGAAATAGGGAATTTAACAATACTTTGTTAGAAGCTTAAGTTGAACAATTTAGAGAAATTTGATTGATATAAATTTGTCTTATATTTGGGAGTTAACGGGAATCTAATTTTTGTGCTTCCTCCAATAAGTAGGAAATTATATTTTGGCTCTTGACTGTTTGTGGTATTTTAGCGATTGTTGATGCTTGAAGAATAACAAAAGCATCATTGAATTGGGTAGTTGTGATGCATGATATTTTAGAATCAGTCAATCAGTTGAGCTACCATAGAGAAAAGGTAAATTGAAAATTGAGCCTTGCATTGTTGGGCTAGCAGTCAAATACATAGTGACGGAGAAGCTTCTAGAGGACAAGTAATTCTCTTGGAAGATATATGAATTGAGAGAGGTAACTGCTGGGGCTCTTAATTTGTTCAAGAGATTTTGAAATTATTAGATATGTTATCTCTTTGCATTAAAATGTAATTAGTATATTGTGACATAATGAGGAGTGGTTTCCACAATGCTTGATTTTGTAGGATGAGTGGGGTTTTAAAGGTCACTTGTAACAATGCCTTAGAGACAACAAGAGACAACATATTTACAGTACATATGATCAGCACCCAAATACCGTATCCACCCAAGCTAGGGACAGAAATGGCCACTGATGACTCAGCAGGTAGACCTGTAGGCTCCCCCAAACCTCCCATCCTTAGCTCACAAGGATCAAGCTTGAGCAGATCTTGAACCCTATTCCAGCAGGTGCTAGGCTAAGGACGTATCCAGTAGGTTACCACAATCCTGAATGCAATGAACATCATGAAAAAGATTCTTGGGATATGCCTTAGGCATCTTATAATTTATCAGATTTCCTTTAGTAAGGAGATACAAGACACTGTATGTACTCCAACTCTACAGCTGTCCCATGTCATCCGGGGTAAATTAATTCCAAGCATCAGGGTAGTGTGTGAAACTGCTAATGACAGTAAATCTATTATGACTATGAATTTGTAATACAGATTTTTCTGGATTATATTTGTTGAAACTTCAAAAAAAATTATTGATAAAATGAATCACTGCATTCAGTGTTCATAATTAAGAAAAAATCTCTTTCTGCCTCTCTTAGTACATTGTATTATTATATTTTTTATGCTTACTGTATTATAAGCACTTGTACGGTATGCACTCTGTAAGTATGTGTACAGTATTGCATTACATAATGATAATGTCATTGCAAATAAAAACATTGGTGAATATCATCAATCAGGTTGCATAGCTAAAAGAAAAATTAGAGCAGGGATCATTTTTATCTCTCTCTATGAAGGATTATTTTTATCTGAAAAGAAAAGTTTTAACTTTTCATACACGCCATTCTTCGTGGGGTAAAAATTCTTGATAACGAAATTAGAAACCTGGCTGGTATGAATTGAATGATCAGGCATTCTACTGCAACATGTTTGGCTCTGAAGGTTCATTTGTATAATGAACAAAGGTAGCAGAGGTTTTCTTTTCATTTACTCAAGTTCTCTACAAGATAACATAGTGATTGGAAGTAGTTTATATTTGTATTTTTTAAACACTTGTACTGCTGTTTGAGAAGTGTTATCCTTTTTTTATCATGTGTGATCTTAGACTACTGTCTAATTTTTATTCTTATGATTTTATGTAATTTGAAATACGATCTTTTGATGCATTCTCTTTGTTGTCTCTCCTTCAATATTGATGTTGGCAAGTTCTAATTTCTCTATCAGTGAAACAACTTATTGAGTCTTATTCTTTCCCTCCACTCATATTTACTTCATTCTTTAAAACTTAAAGGGTATTAGCTCATCAGAAATTATCTAGATTTATCACATGACTTATGTCATTGCCACATAGTACCATCAAGTCCATATTTCCATACTTAGAACCCCATGGCATGCTCA
The DNA here is from genome assembly GCF_036898095.1 of Palaemon carinicauda. Classification (NCBI taxonomy): domain Eukaryota; kingdom Metazoa; phylum Arthropoda; class Malacostraca; order Decapoda; family Palaemonidae; genus Palaemon; species Palaemon carinicauda. The sequence goes on from NC_090728.1 coordinate 42,707,936, forward strand.
ACACTTACGTGATTATATGTTCAATTCTATTTTTACCTACAGAACAACCTTCCTACATTACAGTTGAACACTGTTTATATATAGGTCATCTTTTTTCTTATATCCATTTCTTTTACGCTGTCAGAGCTCTGGTAGCAGCAGCTTCATCACATCACCATTTATAGATTCACCAGTTATTTAAAAATATTTAGGTCCTGTCCATTATGGTTTTAAGCCATATATTTTCCTAGCAGGAAATGGTTTCATGGTACTTGTTCTTAGGGGTGATTTAGTATAGTCTTCAGATAGTCTTTTTGTATGCTTTGGGATTCAACACATTTTTGTCTATCAGAACATGTTTTCTGATCATGTCTTCTATGGAAATTTTTGAAGTTTTTCCTGTCTTTATTAAAATTTTGTCTCCTGTTGTTGATTTTTCTCATAATTGAAGGAGCAGGAAAAAAGCATCAAATTTTTCTGAGGGTTTGACAATTTATCTTATGAAAGAGTCCTTGCCAGATTAGCTCTAGTCTTTTCTCATTAACCATTAACCTCCTTTTTTGTCACAAATTAGGCAGAATTGCCATCACCATTAGACTACTCTAGTACTTGGGGACTTGTTTGCATTTTTTCCCCAAACTCAATTCTGCTGTTTAAAAATTATGATTTGTAGTTTACTCATCATTTGTGTCAAAAGAAGTGGACAAGTGTACCAAGCTAAACGCAGCAAGCAACATGCTTTTTATTAGAGTCTGACGTCTTGCAGAAACATTATCTTTTTTAAGGTATATAAAGATGTACAAGATGCTTAGAAATTGGCCAGTAACAAAGGAAACCTATCACTTTCTTGTCTTCTTGACATTCAAAGTTTATATGATTAAATACGTACTTCATAATTCTTGTGTATGTAGATGCTTATTTCTTTATTACATTTCAAAGGATGATTGATACCAGGGCATCTGTAAGAATTTTAGTCAGAAAATTGCATCGGTTCCAAGAAAATAATCTTTGGAGTCCACCAAAGGATGAGAGAGAACATATGATAAAACAGCTTTTAAACATTCTTTTGTGTTAATATATTATTCATATTTTGTATGGGAAGGTAATTATAGCTTAGACATGCTGATATATTTGGGGAACTCTAGTCTTAAATCCTGTCTCTTATTGAGTTGTTACAGCTATGTATAAAAGAATCTTGCAGCCATAAGCACCTCTACATATACTGAAGTTTTACTATGTCACTCAAAGCATATTGCAAGCATAGCTAAAACTGGTTAATTTAATGATGGTTGATAAATATAAATGAATAATGAAGTTTGTGTCAAAAGTAGTTTTAAATATTTAACTTAGCCGGTGAATATATAGCTGCAACTCTGTTGCTCGACAGACAAAAAACTGTACAAAAAAACTCGCCAGCGATCGCTATACAGGTTGCGGGTGTGCCCATCAGCGCCAACTGTCGGCCAGATACCAAACTCCATGTAAACAAAGACTCAATTTTCTCTCTGTCGACGTGTCGACAAGACGTACTTTACTCGCTGTTGAAACCTGGAGTTTTTCCCATCATCTTTGGTGAAGTACTATATTCTGGTTTGAGCTTTCGCAGTGCAGGTGTTTTATCTTCATCTTAAATCTTGAACTCGTTTTGGATAGATTTAATTTTTGGTGACAAAGAGAGTATGGACTTTCTTTGACTTTTAAATGGCCGACCCTTCCCTTAGACGGAAGTGTGTTTAGGCTTTTAGTAATTATCTTATCACGTTATAAATTAATTATAGATTTTCCTCTTCGATTAACTTTCCATTTATAATAAACATAAAAAATAAATTTTAATGTTTTGTTTATATGCGACCTTTCCTGAGAGTAGGCGGTCCTAACTTGGAAACCGAAGTTAATCAACGTTGAGCCCTTTAAATCGTAAATAGCTTTTAAAGAGCTAAGGATTTAAAACTTTTTAAATGTAATATTTTATGAAAGAATTTCTTTGAATAGTCTTCGTACTGTTTTCAAAGATGAACTAACGTTTAGTTTATTTATGCTACGCAGTTTGCGCTCTATCGTTACGATAGAGAGAGAGTGTATCACGGTTTCACTTTGCAGAAAGAGTAAATCGATTCTGACGTTTAGTTCATTCTTCTTTCAAAGCTTAAATGTTTTAAATTCTATTTTAAAGGAACTTTTTAATTGAAAAACCTTTCAGTTTTTTCCTTTGGTCAAATAACATGTTTTTTTGACGAAACGTAATTGGGCTCTTCTCTTAGGTGCGAAATCAAGAGAGAGAGAGAGAGAGAGAGAGATAGAGACGGAGGGAGAGAGAGTAGAGAAAACGTTCCGTTCAAGCGGGTAACGTTGTTCTCGAGTTACTCTCGTCCCTAGTCTCTGTACGGGGAGAAAGGATAAAACGTTTTTAGTTTTATTCTCGTCCCCAGGCAAGTATGGTGAGAGATTGAAAACGTAGTTTTGAATGAACTAGTGTTTATTCTCTTCCCCAACCACTGATTTTTTTTTATCTTAAAAGATGTTTACTGTTTTTTTGCTGGTATTAATGTGCTTGCATTATACGACTGATTTCGCATTTACTACCTTTTGATGAGGGTAGAATTGCGTGCTTCAGGTAGAAATCAGTAAAAGTTTCGATTTCAGTGAAATAAGTGCAGAAAATCGTAGTGATAAAGTGATATTGCGCAAAGTTTTACAGTGTTGCGTCCGAGGGTTCGTCTGTTCGTGCCTGTCGTTCACCTAGTCCGGGACCTCTTGCAAGCTCCCAAGCCCAGGGGAGAAGTAATGTCATACGACTTATGGGTTCGAGAGGCCTTGATCAGCGAACAGACGTTTCCCTCTATGGTATCGGGTGTATCTTACCAAGATCTCCCCTACCATAAGGCGAGAGAGACGTTTTTCTCCTCGTCATCCGAAGGCTTTTCGCATAAGAAACCTGTAACAAGGTTTCGAGACCCTTAAGCGAAAGTCAGTCCTTTCAGGACAGGTCCAGCGTCCTGGTTGCAGCCATTAGGACAGCTTTGACCCTATGCAGTCATCGGAAAACTGCTCGCCGCCTAACAAAAGCGTAACACAGACTCCGAGAGTCTTTTTTTGTTGGCAAAGTGTTGCGGTCACAGATGTTACCCTCGTCTCTTACCGCAACCATTTCCGTTGATCCTTAATGGGTTGTACGGCAAGACATGCAGAATATGCTTGCCTCCCTCATGGAAGACTATTCTGCCGATTAGTCCGTTGAGTCTAGCCGTTTATCTCATCGATATCCTGGCTTTCAGCCAACCTAACGTTCCTTTGTGCATCCTGTTGACGTTGGCGTAGCTAAGTCACGTCAGTCAGGTTGTTTAGAACCACACTCGATGCGGTCTCGTGTGGATTTTCAGCCACATTTGGACGTTAGGCCACTTGCTGATGCTCCTGTTGACGTTCAGGACGTTCGCTAACAATCGGAGTTGACTCGTTTTGACGCTGTGCGTCAACCTCCGCATTCTAGAGTTTTGACTGCTCAGTCTAGGCAGTCAAAGCAGTCTCGAGTGGACGCTGTGCGTCCTCACGCACCTGTTGTTGTTGACAGTTCAGTTGTTGACAGTTCACAGACTGTCAAGCAGTTACATGACGTTGCGTCCTGGTCCGCTACTAATGCACCAGTGTGTGTGGACTCTGCTTGTAAAGCATTGCCACCACGGTAGGTCTCTCCCTTGCTTGAGACTCAGCCTTTATCGGACAAGGTTCCTTTAGATGAGGAAGTTGCTGTTCCCCCTCCTACTGATATTCCCTTGAGGACTCTGTCAGACGGAGAGGAGCCTAAAGCTGCTTAGCCCTCTATGGACTTTAATTAAATCATGCTGATTTTAAGGATCTTTGTCCGGATCTTTTTGTAACTGCTGCTCCTCGTTCGCCTAAACGTCAGAGCTTACACTAGGCCTAGCTACTTCGAAGCCGTTGTTTATAAGCTAGTGCTCTGTCGCTCTCCTAGAGAGCTTTACGTCTGCTAGGCGACTGGTTTATCACCAGGAGGAGTTTGGGGGATACAGCCTTTGCTTTCCCTTCTTTTAAACTGGCTTATAGAGCGAGAGTCTGATATGACACGAGAGAAGTTCTCGGCTTGGGAGTTCCTGCCTCTGCCCAGATAGACTTCTAAAATCTCGTAGACTCTCCCTGGCGCCTGGCCAGGAGACGCTCCAAGTTTTTTACAGGTCAACTTCACAGCTGTTTTCGAGCCTTTGAAGTTTTGCTGTACAATTATGTCATGCATAAACAAGGCTTTCAGGGATGGAAAGCGGTACCGCCTCAGTCGCTAACCCCGTCTGTTTCCGCACCTGCTCCCGTAGACCCTAAATGGGCTTTGCTGCAAGACATGCAGTCCAAGCTTGCGTCCATGATAGAGGACTTTAATGCGGAGAAGGTTGCTGCCGAACCTTCTGGCCAACAACCTTCCAACCGGTCGGTTGTGCGTCCTGTTGACGCTGAGGTAACCTTCTCGCGTCTACCAGTTGAGGTGGTTCCTCCACCGATGCGACCCAGTGTGGGTTGCCAGCCGCACGTTGACGTTAAGCGACGCTCGGAGGTGGTTGTTGACGTTCAGGACGTTCAACAACCATCAGAGGTGACTTGTTTTGACGCGGTGCGTCAACCTCAGCAACCCGGTATGGTGTTGACTGCACAACCCAGACGGTCTAGACAGTCTTGGGTGGACTCTGTGCTTCCTCGCGCACCCATGGTTGTTGACAGTTCACAGACTGTGCAGCAATTCCATGATGTTGCGTCCGGCTCCGTCACGCATGCACCAGTGCGACCGGACTCAGCGAGCCAGACGTTGCCCACTCCGTTGCCGTTTCCTCATCAGTTTTCGGATGAGGAACTATCTGATGAGGACGTTGCTGAACAACAAGACGATCAGCCCCCAGAATAGATCAAGCCCTGCTATCCATCCAGAAGATGCTGAAGAAGGAACGCTGCTCAGTCAGGCTGTGGATGAGTCTGGTGGGGACGCTGTCATCCCTGGAACAGTTTGTATCACTAGGAAGACTACACCTCCGTCCTCTTCAATACCATCTGGCTTTTCACTGGAAAAAGGAAAAGACGCTAGAAGCGGTCTCGATCCCGATTTCCGGAAAGATAAAGTCTTGTCTGCCTTGGTGGAAGGACAATATCATCCTAAGAGAGGGTCTTCCCCTGGCTGTTCAGACTCCCCACCACGTTCTCTTCTCGGACGCATCGGACTTGGGCTGGGGCGCGACACTGGATGGTCGGGAATGCTCAGGTCTGTGGAACTCGAGTCAGAGGAGCATGCATATCAACTGCAAGGAGCTGTTGGCAGTTCATCTGGCCTTGAAAAGCTTCGAGTATCTCCTTCGAGGCAAAGTGGTGGAAGTAAACTCGGACAACACCACGGCCTTGGCGTACATCTCCAAACAAGGAGGTACCCACTCACTGACGTTGTACGAGATCGCAAGGGACCTGCTCATCTGGTCAAAAGGTCAAGACATCTCCCTAGTAACGAGGTTCATCCAAGGCGACTTGAACGTCATAGCAGATTGTCTCAATCGGAAAGGGCAAGTAATTCCAACCGAATGGACCCTCCACAAGGATGTGTGCAAGAGACTTTGGGCCACTTGGGGTAAACCATCCATTGATCTCTTTGCAACCTCGCTGACCAAGAGGCTTCCAATCTATTGCTCTCCAGTCCCGGACCCAGCAGCAATACATATAGATGCTTTCCTCCTAGATTGGTCACATCTGGATCTCTACGCATTCCCACTGTTCAAGATTGTCAACAAGGTACTGCAGAAGTTCACCTCTCACGAAGGGACAAGGTTGACGTTAGTTGCTCCCCTCTGGCCCGCGAGAGAATGGTTCACCGAGATACTTCGATGGTTAGTAGACGTTCCCAGAAGTCTTCCTCTAAGGGTAGACCTTCTACGTCAGCCACACGTAAAGAAGGTACTGTACTCCAAAGCCTCCACGCTCTTCGTCTGACTGCCTTCAGACTATCGAAAGACTCTCGAGAGCTAGAGGCTCTTCGAAGGAGGCAGCCAGTGCGATTGCTAGAGCAAGGAGAGCGTCTTCCATTAGAGTCTACCAATCGAAGTGGGAAGTCTTCCGAGACTGGTGCAAGTCAGTTTCTGTATCCTCGACCAGTACCTCTGTAGCTCAAATAGCTGATTTTCTCTTATACCTGAGAAAAGGACGATCCCTTTCAGCTCCCACTATCAAGGGCTACAGAAGCATGTTGGCATCGGTCTTCCGGCATAGAGGCTTAGATCTTTCCAACATAAAGATCTGCAAGACCTCCTTAAGTCTTTTGAGACCACCAAGGAGTGTCGTTTGGCTACCCCTGGATGGAATTTAGACGTGGTACTAAGATTCCTCATGTCAGACAGGTTGGAGCCGTTACAATCAGCCTCCCTGAAAGATCTCACTCTTAAGACTCTTTTCCTGGTATGCTTAGCCTCGGCTAAAAGAGTCAGTGAGATTCATGCCTTCAGCAAGAACATCGGATTTTCGTCGGAAAAAGCCACTTGTTCGCTGCAACTTGGTTTTCTAGCCAAAAATGAGCTGCCTTCTCGGCCTTGGCCTAAATCTTTCGATATTCCCAGCTTATCGGAGATCGTAGGCAATGAACTAGAAAGAGTCTTATGCCCTGTTAGAGCTCTTAAGTTCTATTTAAAGCATACTAAACCTTTACGAGGCCAATCTGAAGCTTTATGGTGTTCAGTTAAGAAACCATCCTTGCCTATGTCAAAGAATGCTTGGTCAGACTTTATCAGATTGTTAATACGAGAAGCTCATTCACATCTGAGTGAGGAAGACCGAACTTTGCTTAAGGTGAAGACGCACGAAGTTAGAGCTGTAACAACTTCCGTGGCCTTTAAGCAAAATATATCTCTGCAAAGTATAATGGACGCAACCTATTGGAGAAGCAAGTCAGTGTTCGCGTCATTTTACTTGAAAGATGTCCAGTCTCTTTACGAGAACTGCTACACACTGGGACCATTCGTAGCAGCGAGTGCAGTAGTGGGTGAGGGCTCAACCACTACAATTCCCTAATTCCATATCCTTTTAATCTGTCTCTTGAAATGTTGTTTTTTATGGGTTGTCCGGAAGGCTAAGAAGCCTTTCGCATCCTGGTTGATTTGGCTTGTGGTCAAAGTCATTTTTTGAGAGCGCCCAGATTAGGGGTTTGATGAGGTCCTGTTGTATGGGTTGCAGCCCTTGATACTTCAGCTCCTAGGGGTCTGTCAGCATCCTAAGAGGATCGCGAGGCTCCGTAAGGAAGACGTACTTATAAGGCAGAGTAATCGTCTAAGTCGACTTCCTTACCAGGTACCTATTTATTTTGTTTTTGTTATTTTGATAACTTCTAAAATGAAATAAAAACTCTTAGCTCATAAGATGTAAACATATTTAACTGGTCTCTACCCACCACCCTGGGTGTGAATCAGCTATATATTCACCGGCTAAGATAAATATTTAAAAATGATATTTTAATTATAAAATAAATTTTTGAATATACTTACCCGGTGAATATAAATTAAACGACCCTCCCTTCCTCCCCAATAGAGACGCAGTGGGATGAGGAGAAAATTGAGTCTTTGTTTACATGGAGTTTGGTATCTGGCCGACAGTTGGCGCTGATGGGCACACCCGCAACCTGTATAGCGATCGCTGGCGAGTTTTTTTGTACAGTTTTTTGTCTGTCGAGCAACAGAGTTGCAGCTATATATTCACCGGGTAAGTATATTCAAAAATTTATTTTATAATTAAAATATCATTTTTATGAAATTTATTTGGAAATTTTACCCATAAGGCATCAGTTATGTAACAATCTTTTATTGTGGCAAAATTTATTGTTTCTATTATTTAATAAGTGAATTTATGAGACTGAATCTTCATTAATTACTTCATTCCTCTTTGTCTTTTGAAATCCATCATTATAAGGTGGATTAACCTAGTACCATCTCTCTGTACATAGTGTCAAGGTATTCTTTAGATATTTCTTTTTTGGGTATTTTCTCGATATGAAACTCACATATAATGGAATAAGGGAATGTTATTCCCTTCAGTAGCCTTGTACTGGTACTGTGAAGCTTGAATGTTACTTTTTAGCCTACTTTCCTATATTGCGGTAAAGATTATGCTGTTAGGTTTCAGATGTTTTTTACTGCTGCTTCGGTGTAGGGTGGCATTAACCACAACTATCACAAAGTTGGGTATTTAAATTTGCTGTTATAACTGTAGGCAGTTGGAGGGTTATAGTTACAATAATCCACGGTCTTGTTTGTAAATGCAGGGTAAAGGATAGCTAGGTGTCTATCAAGCCTTTTTTTATATATATAATTCAGTTCTTTGTTGGATGCTCACAAACGTGGCAACGTTTCATGTCTAGTCATTGCTTCTGATCAGAGAAAATTCTAGTTTTTAACTTTTTTTCTCAGAGTCTGACCTGTTTAGAAGTACCATAAAAAGTGTTCATTTCACAAGTCTTGATAAGTTTCATAGATTTGGTATTATCCATATTTAAAATAGATCCTTGAAATGTTGGTACTTTGATATTGCCAGAACTCACTAATTGATAGATATTCAATTGTAAGAAAACATTTTGACAGTCGAGATTGTTTCGCCTTAAAAGTTTTAAGGAGGACAGTATTATAGTTCATAAGTTTTATTGGACAGTTTTGCTGATTAAGAAGTAATTCCCTTTTTCACTATTGTTAAATAGTTCAACCAGATCACCAAGTGAGGACATCTACTCATAGAGCCGACCTGAGTGATTTGTCTTAATATTAAAGTATATCCAGTAATTAGATATACAGTATATAAAAAATCTGTCCATTTTATGAGTATTGAGACATCACCGAAACATTTTGAGCTATCCTAGTTTAAATGTAATTTATAGTATCGGGTTAAATATCTTGCAATATTAAAGAAGCAATATTTTAGTAACTATTAGTTTTCACATATACTTGCTTGCTTGAGAAAAATTTGGAGATTTTTAAGTTTAATGGTATCCTTAATAAATCCCCTCAGTTCACCTCATGTGATATACCATAGGCATTATCAAAGGGTTTTTGCATCATCCTTTTGGCCTGTATACCAATGTTTCCTTTCTTCCATCTTGCTGTCCAACTTCTTTTCACTTTTACTTCAGTGCAACTATGGGGTTTACTCTCAGTTGCACCTCGGCACCGAATGGCTTCTGTGGCCCCGTCATGTTCCCCAAGTCATATCCTGTCTAAACATGGAAGCAAACAATTGATTTTGATTCAGTACTTTATATGTCAAACCTTGAACTAATCTTGCCTTGCCTTTAAATTGGTTATTTCTTGATAATTTGGCAACTTCTTATCTTTTGTGAATGTGTTCAAGAGCCATAATTAGAAATTTCCACTATGCAATGGATAACTTGTTCATTTCAGGGTTATGAAGGAAAATTAATTCTTTTGTACTAGTATTTTGGGTACAGTACTGTTTTTGCAAAGTTTCTGACTTGCTTTTGATAAATAAGTGTGCCATTATATTACAACTATTGTATGTCTTGTGAAATATGCTGAAGTAAAATATGTAAAATTATTCACTATGCCATTTTGAAGGTTTCACTGTATGATGCGAGTACAGTATTTTTTGTAGTGTTAACTATTTGTCTAATGTTAAGAGAATTATTTTGGAACTAATTATTTTCCTAATAATTGTAAATTTTATTGTTACATTCTGTGTAAGAAAGCAAAATGTTTATTGTAAAAAGATTTTTTGCCACATTCGGTGTAGGTAGAAAATTTTTTAATATTTCAATTAACATATTTCGTCACATTGCTTAAGAAATTACCCTAAAAATTTTATATACACTTTAATTTCAGGCAACAGTGTTTTAGCATATTATATATTAGTATAACATTTTGTACTGAAGGAAACTTTTTATTTCCGAAAATATGTTTTGGAAGGGAAAGTGACGCATTGAAGTGCCCCTGTGCAGAGTTGAGTTGTAAAATTTATTCCTACACAAATACAAACTTTTGTCCTTTACATAGGAAAATGACAATAGCGAAGCTGTAATACAGCAGCTAAGAATTATAACAAGCTATCAACAATGGGTGTGGAGGCTCACTGACAAACCACTTTGATATCAGCCATCAGTGAGAACAGTCGTTCTCCCCAGCTGTAATTTTGGCAAATTTATGAACTTAAACTTTTTGTTTTCAAGCATGTTTTGAGGATGCCTGCAAAAATGCACGAGTGCTCAGGGGTGGTACCTTCGTGAATGCAAAGGAAACAGATCCTCGCCAGTTATGCCATGCCTGCGGAGGACACTCCTGCACCCAGGCCTCCCCCTGTGACTAGTGTCAGGAATGGTCGGCCTCCAAGTGGAAGAAGTATAGTAGGAGGAGGAAGAAATTTAAGGATTCTTTGCACTCGGGATAATTTCAAGGATCACCTTCTGAGGAACAGTTCAAGCTGGCTTTTTCTTCTAGACACCAGCAGGAGTACCTTGTAGCCCTTGCTCAGGAGGATGTTGGCCCTTCGATGTTATCGGAGAAGCCTGCCATTGTCTCTCGGCCACCTTCAGAGTCTTATGAAAGACGCCTGTCTCCCAGGCACTCTTCATTTTCTTCCCATAGGATCTCCAAGTGAGTGCCTGACCCTCTCTACCATAGAAGTAGTCCTCCTTCAGAGCACACTAGCTCCTTGGAGCATGCTTGAAGGTTGTCTCAACCTCTGCCAGATCCTTTTCAGAGGAGAGGATCTTAGGCAAACCTCTCATAAGCTAGCCTCCTCTTAGTCATCCCCCAGAGGTCGTCAGGATCTTCTAGAGACAACTCTCCCCAACACGCCTCAACTGGATAGCACCTCTCCAATAAGCGTTTCGCCTTCTAGTGCCTCCCCCAGAGGTGTTTCACCTTCTAGCATCTCTCCTATATGTGCTTCACCCACCAGACATGTTGCTCCTTCATGCACTTTGCCTGGTCGCAACTCATCTAGATACATCTTCTCCGGACACACTTCACCTGAACGCACTGGACGTGTTTCACATGAACGCCCTAGACATGCTTCACTGAACGTCCGAGACGCGCTTCATTAGAATGCTCTACATGCGCTTCATATGAACATACTAGATGTTCCTCGCATGAATGCGGCAGATGCATCTCTCTTAAACACGCTAGATGCTTCTCCACTGAACACATTAGAGGTTACTATCCTGAACTCACTACAAGATGACATCCAGAATTCACTAGATTCTCTGCTCATGAACACTCTTCACCCGAGTACTCTCCTTTTTCTGAAAGCTCCTCTCTTAGGCACTTGTCACTGAGACACGGTCAACAAAATGTAATATTTCCAAGCATGCCACCCCCATTACCTCTTCGGCCCCAGACTTGAAGCAACCTAAGCCACTGTTCAATCCTGAATTTAATTAAGCTAGGTAATAGGAGACAAGAAAACCATAGGAAATCCTACTCAAGGGGATACTCATATGAGGACATACTGGAAATCTGTCACCCATGGGGATCACCCAGGAGGATGATTACTGTAGCTTCTCTCCCCTATTGAGTTCGTGACTTCCTCTAGCTCCCCTTCACCTAAGAAACTGAGGAAGAATTATATCAACTGACAGCCTGCCCCAGTCTCGGACAAACCTAAGGAGCAGAAGGGATCCTCCAATCACCTCTCTTTTGGTAGTAGTGTCTCACCACAGAGAGAGTAAAGACTGAAAGATTGTTCCAAAGGACAAGTCATCCAGACTCGTGTATCCCAGGATGCCAAAAAGGTTCCAGGTCTCTTAAACTTTAAGAGTCGAGCAGGGGTATGACAACCACCTACCTCTCGTCTCTGTTATCATTCAGGGTAGAAGGGAGTCATTTTTTATGACGACCATTCAGGGTAGAAGGGAGTCATTTTTTATGAAGACCCTATCAGGGCTAGCCGGGAACAGTCTGATAGAAGAACCCAACGATGACCAAGAAGAATTGGAAGGGATCCTTCCCCAACCAGCATAACCAAAATCTCCAGATATGGAGGAGGGCATGTCAGACGTGACCTTCCTCCAAGTCCTTCGCTATATTCAGAAGGTGAATAGTCTTGGGAAGGCCCTATTTTCTCTTCCAAAAGGGTAGAAAGCTTCTGGAGGCCAATCGTCAACCTTTCAGACCTAAACGAGTTTGTTCTGCAGACTCCGCTCAAGATGGAGACGACAGTCATGGTTAGGCAAGAGATCAGGCCTTTGGACTTCATGGTGATCATCAACCTAGTCTTTTGGCTTATCCTGGTGGACTTGGCGGAAACCACTCTCCTCCACCCAGGCAGACTCCTTTCATTTTGTCACAATCTAGGGATCATGGCGAGTCGAAAGAAGTCTGTGCTAATGCTTATGTAAAGATTTGTGTACCTCAGAACGAACGTAGACACAGTCCTCGAAAGTATTTATCCGCCTCACGACTGGATGTCTCCCTTAAAGATGGCACTCCCCTTCCTTCATCAGCCCCTTCTGCCAGTATATCAGTAGCGGAGGTTACTGGGACACCTGACATCCTATGAACACGTAGTACCAGGCTTCATCTTCGGTTACTTCAGTGGGAGTTGAAAGGGTGTTGATCTTAACATGTCTACCATGCCCCCAATCTGTTGTTAATAGGGGAAGGGACCAAAAAGAACTTTGAACCATAACCTCCCCATCTACTCTGCAATTCCAGATCTGAAGGCAGCACTTGAGGACACGTCCCAGCACCCTTACGACGGCTTTGATCTCCATACTTTACCGTCGTTTTGTCTAATAAGCTCTTTGAATTGAGCTTGACCAATGCCCAATCTCAACATGACTTGTAGTCCTGAAATGGCATGAGGTCGAATGGTATGTGAACAGTTTACTTCTTCTTTGGAGACTCCGAGGGAATTGCCTCCTCTTCCCAACTTGTTGTCCCAACCACATATTCATTTATTTCAGTGCAGTGGAAACCTTTTGGCTTCACACGTTGAGGTTATCCAGCATATCCTCTCAGGGAGAGACTTTTTGCGCTAAGCCTCCCCACTACCGCCCAGTTGTCGATGCATCATAATTTCTAACTGCTGTATTCCAGCTTCGTTGTTTATCTTTCTATGTAAAAGAGGCAAGTTTGTATAGTTAGGAGAAATACAAATTATTTCCAAATATATGATTTTAATGTTTGAATTTCTTAATATGTCTTCTAAGGAACAATTTATAATTTCTAAAAGCTCTCAATTGTGTATTTTGAATACACTAGATAAATTTAGACTGCATATAAGGGTGTTGAAGGAGGATAAGTACAGTATTAAGTTGGTGTGTGGTGATTGTTGTTGCATTGAATACTATTGCCCTCGTTCTTCCAACTAAAGAGAATTGTTACTGTTTTACTTCTAATGTCATGGAATATACATTATTTTGCTTGCTATTTTCTAGAGCAAAAATTATGTCCAGGAGTTAGTGTATAATTTTCCACTTTACTTTCTTAATGCTATTTGCGTTTTATGGTAAGTAATTTTGTGTACAATATAGTAGTGTTAAGGAACTGCTGCCAAAGAATTCTGTGATCAGAGATCATTTTATAGTTTACCTAGTTTTACAAAATTGTAACATTGCTGATTAAATGCTTTACATTGTAAGTTCATCTAATTTTCTTTAGTCCTATTTGTTGGAAATTATTTTGAGTACAGTATTCTTAATGAGAAACATTCTGATCAGAATATCTAATGTAAAGGTAGTTTTTTGTGATATACCAAGATATTGACAAAGTTGGTCAGAATTTTAGAATTAGAAAATTTTGCCCTTTACAGTTAAGACACACCTTATAAGAGGAAAATAGTTCAGGATTTTATTCACCGTTATGTCTTACTCCTAAACCTCTAAATGAGTCTATAATCTTACTATGCATGGTTACTGGGTACAATATTGATGCCAATACCTTCAAAAGAAATTCTAAAAATAAGTAAATTCATCAAAAAAGAAAATTCATCTAGTTGATAAGAATAAATTTTTCAAGTTGACTTTGACAGGCTACTGCATTCAAGCATGGTCCAGGACTTCTGCCTTATATTCAACAGTTTTATTCGTAAATTCAACATACAACTCACCTAAGCAAGAACTACAACTTTCAGCTAGGTTACAGGAGTTGTGGTTTATAACTTAAACGTTATTTTAACAAGAAAGGCCTCACCATTGATACTCGTATCAGTTTATTTCTTTGCCAAATATAAACCATCATCTTTTAGGTATGGAATATGTTTTAAGCATGTGCTAGACAGCCATTGATTCGTTTCAACAATCTATTAAGCGACATGTGGGAGAGAGGGCAAATAGACCAGCCCTCCCTCCCAAATGTCGAAATGTTTCCATTTATGTTTCCGACAGCATCAAACTCTTCCTTTTTTTTTCTTTCAGGAAGTGAATGTTTGCTGTTCATTGTTAAGATGTGAAGCAAGACACTCGTACATGGGAGGATGGACTTTACGTCTTTTTTTATTAAACCGGCTGTAGATTCACACACTGTTTCTTGCTAACGGCACGATTGTTTGCAATCATCCCCATGTGGAGAGTGCACGTGATGGCCTTCTTGCAGTGTTAGGCATATGCTTTGAGGAGGAGGGAGATTGCCTCTTCCTTCAGCTAATTGGATGTATTTGCTGTCGCTGTTCCCGAGCTTACACCCCTGGCTCGGTCACCAGGGAGTATGCGTCAGGAGCAAGGAGCCCTTGTAGTGACATCGGCAGGCTTTCAGATTGTGGTGCGCCCCATGGGAGGTTGAAGGCTCTTCTCTGGTTGTGCTACCACTGACAATAAGTATGATTTAAGGAAAGTTTTGGCCTCCTTAGGTCTTTCAGGTAGTCTCCTCAGTGCCAGTGTTTCCCTTGGTGACACCAGTGGTGAAGGGTATGGTCAATGCATCCCCATTGTCAGTGACTTCTGTGATGTCTTCAGTGGATCCCCCTCCCTGGACATAGCGTGACCCAAGGGCCAAAAGGTTGTGTTGTCTTGGTGTTTTGGGGAGGGGATTCCCCATGCATCTTCTGACCCGGTCACCCTTTTCTCCCCTTACTTCTGCCGGGGGGTCTAGGGTTTCCACTCCTCCATGACTGTGTTCCGCAGTGTTGTGGTTTTTGTTGGAGCAACCCCTGTGGTTTCTCCCCTTGGGGTAGTGTCATTGTCTGGGTCTCCCAGACTTCTACTCCACTACTTGCATTGTCTGAGTGGAGGGTTGGAAAGAGGAAGAAACTTGCGCATTCTTCTTCCTCCTACGTCTCCTTTCCTTGTCGTCTTTGACTCCAGATTCTGTTCATTTCTTCTAAGAAGTAGTAGTAGAGGAAGAGGTCAAAGAAATCCAATCCACCGTAGTTGTAGGAAATGGCTCATTTTGACATTTCCCGTATGGGAAGAGGGAGCCAAGGCCAAGTATTTTGATCCCCCTGAGGCTGATGCACTAGTTCAGGCCATGACCCTTTATTACAGCTCCACACCTGGACTCCCTGAGTATGCCGGTAGTCAAATAGGTCAGTTGTTTCAACCTTGCGTTTCACTACTCGTGGCCAGGGTGTGACCCCGTGTCACAGCTCCCCTCCTCTGGCCCTCAGTTACCCCGGTAGCCAAACAGGACAAGTGTTATGGCCCCGATACACAGAGCTGTAGCTATAACCCCCAGGGCTGAGGCTTCGGTCCTTGGCTACTCCAGTAGCCCAACAGGACAGATTTCACAGCCCCTAGCCTCGCAGCTTGGGTCCCTGGCTAGGTCAAATGGTGTGAACCTTGTGCTTGGTCACCCCCTGGACTATGACCCCATATCACTAGTCCGCTCCTGGACCCCAAGAACTATGGCTGGGGTCCACAGCTACCCTGGTTTCTGGATGGGGCAGTTTTGTTCGGCCCTTCATTTCGAGCGATGCACATGACTGAAGCAACAACTGTGTCATGGCCCTGAGTTTCAGCCCCAGGGCTGTGATCCCGTGTCATGACTTTCCCTCCACTACAGCCATCCAGGGTCATGGCTAGAGTCCCTTTCTTTTTGCCCCACAGTTGAGGAAGGAGCTTCGGCATTCTCCATCTCCCTTTCTGCCTGGACGATACTTCAGAAGAGCAAGTTGGGAGTATGGCACCATTAAAAGCTTTCGTTGCACTTTTGCGTGAAGTGAAAGACTAAGAGTTTGGGGGCATGGGGCCATGGACCATCCCTCCACCAGAGGTTAGAGTAAGAGTACAGTGCCATGATCCAAGTGTTGTCGAGTATGTGGTTGGTTCTGTCTTGGAGACACAACTATTGTATTCTTGGGTAATGAATCGTCAGTGTACCCTCTTCCATGGCTGGATGAGAGGGTACTTGGAATTCATCTGCCTCTAAGGCGATGAATTTAGTTCCAGTGCCAATGGATGCTGACAATTTGGAATTAATGTTTCGGGTAAATGTCCGTACAAATTTTTGGGTGTACCGATCAGAGGCAGGCTACGTGGAATCCACTTTTGTAGAGGTCCAGTCATTGAGCAGCACTTAGGTACCCCTCAAGGGCCCAGACCATCTCTGGGGATATCTTGGTCTCTCCATTCTCAACCAAGTTAGCTCTGTTACTTCAGAACTTGTCGGTGCGGTGTTTGGCAAGGAAAGCCGACGGCCCTTTCTTAAAACCAGCCAGGACCACCCACAACTTCCAGGAAGGAATAAGTTCATGCAGATATTTTGAGTTACCTAACCTGTTCATACCAGGCAGTGGAGTGTCGGAAGAGGGAAAGAAGGTTACACTGTTGCCAGCCATCAAACCACCATTTTTTTATGTCCGCGAGAATTGCTTGGAGTGCCTTTAGACAAACCAGCAGAGGTATAAGGCAGAACCTTGGGTAGTGGGAGTCTCTCAGAATGGTTACTTACTATCTTCTTCATCCCTCCCCCCCACCATACTTTTTTCTCCTTAAGTCTTAAGTACTCATCAAATCGTTCAAAATCACCAAGAACCCAGTTCTTGCGTACAGATAGAGGAGGAATACTGGAAAGGAACTCGCTCGAAGTCGTTAGAGGTGAATCTCCGCCCTTCTTCAATAGTCTCTTTCTGGGGAAAGAGTCAACTGGAGCCTGGATCTGGTCCTCAACCAAAATAGTTTAGTTTGTAGTCAAACGAAGTTCAGGATGGAAACCGTGTGATCTGTGCGGAATTCCATCAGAGGAAGACAAGATGCTTCTAGTGGCTGAAGCCCACTTTTAGTATACTGTACATGCATCAGTCCATTAGAAAGTACCTCCCTTCTGCTTCCACTGCAGTACAATATACCAATTCAAGACTATGGGCTCAGAACTGTTTAATACTACTCAAGCGTTCATTCAGGTGTTCACCCTGATAATAGCTGGAGTCCACGAACAAGGTATACGACATTGGATATATCTCTCGGGTGGCTAATCTTTGCATTCATGTGGCAGTTACTACAGAATCAAATATGACTTTTTGCTTTTTTCATGATCTTGGAATTTTGATAATTGAGGGAAAGTCAAATCTCTTACCCTCGCCAAGGTTGAAGCACTTGGATGTGCTGATGAACTTTCTCTCTGTTTGGAGGATTGAAGGGTCTTCTCTATCAGTGCCTAAGATGACTTGACCCATTGGGTCCGAAGGCCAGCAATCTTCTCCAAAGAAAACCAGTCTCAACTGGAACGAAACCTTTGAATTAGAGGAGTGTTGTTGGGAAGACTGGCCATAAATGGTCTTGACCGATGGCAATCGAGAAATGGAAACTACTTTTTCTACCCAGAGTTTCCGTGAGCACGGAAAGCGATACCAAGATGATCTGCCTGAACGTGCTCGTGTCTGTGGAGTTGGAGGATCATGGCGAATGAACTTGTTTAAGGAGATCGTGTTAAAAATGAATGCCACTAAGGGTTTGTGAGGAGGGAAACCAAGCTACTTACAACTTCCTATCTCGTGTTGATTGAGGATAAGAAACGCGAGGCTTCTTATCCTTAGAGGAAGAAGGGGGAGAAGTACAAGATCTTGCTCATAGAGAACGAGACCGAAACGCCTGGGATGATCGTTCTTGTGGAGCTCCAGACCAGGATCGATCATGCAGTAACCATGCATGTAGTGATCGTGCTTGTAGTGATCATTTCTCATAGGGACAACAAACAAAAGGAAGAAAAAAGTCCAATTGCTTCTCCTTCCGCTGAACAGGCAATCCCGGATGATGGGAAGACTCGTTAGTGTCATCAGAAAATTCCTTTATCCTCAACTCACCTGGCAGGGTCACTGAAGTGTCTTTGAGACATTCCGAGGCAGGAGAGGGACCGAAGTCCTGACCAATAACGCTTAGGATTGGCCTCTTACGATTCCAATTCCTAGGACCGTGCACCGAGCTTCCATTCCAAAGGTCGGGGCTTGTTGCAGACTACTTTCCCCGTGAAACCATACAAGGGAATCATTTCAAGTCTCACAAAACTCCTAACGACTGGTCATCCTGTGCTTTGGTGACCATGTCTTCTTCTCTGGGAGCCGCAGGTGGTGAAAAAGAAGGCGGCTCAATAGGAGAAGAGCCGGACCACTTAAACTCTTCCTTTCTCTACATCACAGCAGTCTAGGATTTTGCATCTGTTAACATTGTCAACATCTTAAAAGAAGGGGTTCCTCCACAGGCAGTGGTGTGACTGTGGAGGGACGGGGGATTGCTTTTTTGAAATGCCCATGGGCCTCCAAAGCAGAGGCAGAAAATAAAGATGTTAGTAAACATTTAAAAAGATCCCCTGAATACTTACAAGATTATTTTGTAGAATGTGGCATGAAGAGGCAAAACCAGATGAATGGGGGTTAGGAGTGGAGGTGGAAATGGCAAGAAAAAAAAGAGACCGGGCTGATTGCAATACTGTAATTATAAAGGCATCACACTTAACGTCTGTCGTTATGAAAATATATAGTACCTGTATGCTATTCTAAAGAGACAAGAGAGAAAGATTGGTGAAAAGTTGAGAAATGAACTAGCAGGATTTAGAAAATGTAGAAGTTGTACTGACCAAATTTTCATTTTGTGACGTACAGCAATGCATAGAATATAGAAATACACTTTGGATGGCATTTGTGGACCATGAAAAAGCCTTTGATATTGTTCACCTGCCAATTTTGTGAAGAGTCCTGCATTATTATGGAATTCCTCGTAGATATGTGCATTTAATAAAGTCTGTTCATGAGCATAGTAAGTGCAAAACCAATTTTAGTAGTCCTATCAAATGAATTAACAGTAGATAGTGGAGTTCTGTACTCAAAGGGAGTGTGTTGTCACTTATGTTGTTTATCCTTATGAATTTTATAATGTATAGAACAGTTGAGGATGGTGGAGAAGGATTAGACTGGATTGGTAATAGGAAATTATCAGACCTAGATTATGCTGATGATACTGTCCGTATTAGAAGTAAACCATATTTGCAATGCTTTCTTACAAGAATGTATGAAATATCACACGAGGGAAGGCTCAAGATAAATAGAAGAAAGAGATGATGAGAATGGAGTATGCAATTGAAGATGAAATATCATTGGAATTAGAGATGATTAATGGGGTAGAATCATTTAAGTATCTAGGAACTATGAACTCCAATACAGGGTCTTTAAATTAGAGTTTAGTGAAATATTAAAAAAAGGCAAATCAGACAATGGCTAGTTTAAGTAAAAGTTTTAAATCAAATTGCCTGAAATTACATATAAAAATCAGACTAAATATCAGTTTAGTGAGATCAGTGTTCCTCTATGTACATGAGTCATGGTATGACAATGAAACAATCTCTAATAGATTTAGTAGATTTGATAAAGTCCTCAGGAGGATATTGGAAGTTGAATGGCAGGATAGGGTTAGAAATGAAACTATAAGAGAGATTACTTGAGTGCCGTATGTGGATGAGATAATGATGAGGGGTAGATGGAGATGGTTTGGGCATGCTATTCGCACTCCCCGAGATAGAT
The DNA here is from genome assembly GCF_036898095.1 of Palaemon carinicauda. Lineage (NCBI taxonomy): Eukaryota > Metazoa > Arthropoda > Malacostraca > Decapoda > Palaemonidae > Palaemon > Palaemon carinicauda. The sequence continues at coordinate 42,727,832 of NC_090728.1, forward strand.
TAGTTCACCAAACGTTTAGCTGGGCTCCATATGGCATTAAAAAAAGTTAGAAGACGCAGGCCTACATGGTTGCGTATGCAACTGCTGTCGATGTCAAAGTGAGGGTTGCTCTACCTAGTTAAGTCTAAGTGGTCGTTTCAGCTTCGCTAGCATCATACTCCATTTAAAATTACATGTAAGAACAAATAATCTTACCAACCAACAGAACAAATGAGGTTACCAACCAACCTTACTTTTGTAGTTTTAATCATGGTGATTAGTGCTAAACTCGCACATCTTCCAATCATCTTAATTTGTAAATAACATGTCAGAACACATTTGAATCCTTGCATGGCTAAGAGCTGCTTTACTGTTCGAGATCTTTGGCTTTCAAAGCATTTGTCAGTCCAATTTAGTATCTGAAAATACCATAATCCATAGTAACATAACTACACTGCATTATTGATTTGCGATATGACATCTTAATAAAAAAAATATTTAGACCATTTGAGGAATCTAATAGAACAGGGATAGAGGAGCTAAATCATAAGAGCAGGCATTAATAGCAGAGTGGTGAAGAGAAGGGATGGATATAAAAAGGTCTATGGAGGCCATGGTTTTATAATTAGAGCCTATGCACTTCAAAAAGCAATACTTTGTTATGAACAGCAAAGTCAAAGTACAAACATTTAGATATTCTTCCCCTAGATTTAATCGTCCCCTTTAAAGTTGAATATAAATTTGAATTGGACATTGGAGGAGAAATATTATTATCAATATTGCCACTGCCTTGTAAAATGTCTAATTCTACTGAATAATTTTAAGGATCACCATCCTTTACTTTAAAGCAAAATTTGTACAAGTAACTGGTAATTTTATATTGAGAATATCAGTATTTACTTTATTTGATTTGCATAGTGCATACTGTACTTGGTTGATGATTTTTGTCAAGTGATCTGCTCAATAAAGTGTACAGAGGCCATTTGTCAAATTTATTACTAAATCATTCTGCACTCTCTAGGCATTAAGTTGATTTACTTAGATATTTACTGTATGACAAACCTATGGTGATCATGTCTGCGAGATTTTCTTCTGTATTTATATAGTGACATAAGACAGGTAATTGAAATTGTTTGGTTATTTCACCTTAAAGACCATTTGCTTCAGGTACTCCATTTCTAATGAATTTACATTTTACTTTAGTTTCTCGAGTCAATAACCAGTATAAAATAAATTGTGCACCAAAGCAATAAAAAGTGTCATCATACTTGAAAACAAACTCCACAATAATGATGGCAAAAACAATATGCATGCGAATATATATAAATCGACTCTTACTCGTAAATTCATGACAAAATGTCAGATAAAATTGGTCAACGATGTAGAACTAACACAATGCAAGGGTAAGTACGCTCTAGGATGGCGACTTCAACTGAAATGAGGGCAGTAACGATGATTTTGAAAATTAATACCGGAGAGGAAGCTAAACAGATAGATGAAAGGCATTCTCTTGATGAACCACAAGGCATATTTGGCCTCTATTAAGCCTCCCGAACATACCCTTAAAAGTAAGAGGAAGGGAAAACATAGAATAGTGTATCTGAGTGTACTCTCAAGAAAGATAACTCTATATGCCCGAGAGAGTGGAAGACCATGGTAATGTAGGTACATCAAAATTTTTCACATGGATAAATTTGTGTATAAATTTTTGAAGATTAAACTATGGTAACTACGATATGATGCAACCATTCTGATGTAGCCTACATAATTAAGGATTAGACTATTGTTATTCCAGGGGAGGATAGAATAGAAAGCAGAGTAACAAACTATAGGCCTACACATAGATACGAATAATGTAAAGTCTATAATAACTGCTAATGATAGCACATATTCAATATGCATATAAAATATATACTAAACTTCTGTATGTGTATACTGTATATACAGTATAGTTTCTTCTGAGATTTAATCTTTTTGATCTTCTGTCACCTTATGCTTATATATTTCTTGACTTCCAGTAAATCCTCCTTAATTGATATCTTAGAAATATATAATTTAATGAAAATAATATTCTTGCTGGCAATAATTCATAGAATTTACTAAAATACTCTTATGATTAAAAAAGGGATGTCGAAATTGGTTTTGCGAGTCTCTGAAATATACCATTGTCACCCTCAAATTACGTTTTCTCTATTTGTAAAGATACGTTTCCTTTTCTTTGTATACAAATGGAAAACTGGTTGAGTAGTTGCGTTCATAAAGCTATTTCAGCCAACATAAAAAAGCTGGTTATACACTTCACACGTATATACTATGAGATACTAAAAGCTGTTAATAAAAATACCTTTGAAAAGCCGATTATACTCCAATTAGTCTACCCAAGGATTACTTAAATGTTTCCTTGCCAAAATGCAAGATTTTTTTTTATGGAAAATAATAACTATAAAAAGGCAGAAGCAAATCTTCGAACAAAACGTCTACATTTAGAGAATTTTACCACAAATCGGGAAATTTTAGTGGTTTGTGGAACACTAATCTCAATCTATCTAAGAATTATTGGGGAAATTTAATATTATTCTGTGTAAATAAATATTCAACAATAGAAATCTCTCTTCATTAAATCTGATTAACGCTGTAAAGAATTAGTCTTTCATAAGATTTATTTATTGAGAATAACAGATCTATCATCATGTTTTTACTGATCTCAAGATTTTCATATTCTTTATTCGTTACTTCTCATGTAGTTTATTCGTTTCATTGTTTCCTTTATTCACTGTTTTTCCATCTAGGGTTGTAGCTAAACTAACAACAACAACAACAACAACAACAACAACATAATAATAATAATAATTTTCAGATCACTCATTGAAATCAAAACAAGCAAACGCCATGCTCTTCAAATTGTTTATAACTAAAGATTATAGTTTGTAATTTCACAAATCCAATAATTAAAAGTAAATAAATAATATATTATGATGTTAGAAAATGCTTTAGTATATACAGCCATTAGCTCAGATTAAATTGTGTTGATGAGTAGGCTACTTGGAAAAATTATTTCAGATTTAGGGAAATTTTAGAGCTTGTCTAGGGATATTTTTGTCGGGTGGGGTAAAAATTCAGCTAGTTCACTGTTCACTCGAGTCATAGACACAGACAAGGAAAGAAGTGTCTTTTAACTAGTGATAGTGATAAAATGGAGGTATGGGGTAACTATAAACTTTTCAGGTTTCTGTTTTCTTACGGCCTCGCGAATGTGTTTATTTATTCTAAAAGTTATAGATTTGAATAATCAGCGATTTCTGACAATCATTGTTTTTGCAAATAAATGGATTTAGCTCATGAGAAGTTCTAAATCTGTGAAAAAGTTAAATTTTCCAATGGTGATTTTGTGTATTATCTCACTCCAATACGACGCTATTGCAATGTGGTTTGATTTTCCAGTTAGGGACACTATAATAGGTTAGTTTTAATCGAAATTGGTACAACCCGAAATTACGATATTACCAGTTGCAGTGCTTTTTGGACGCCTACGATAAAATTAGGCCTTATATCCGCAAGTTTGGTCAGTGTTTTATTCGGAATTACAGTGCTGGTTTTTAATTACGTTTCGGTTTTATCTGGGAGGCATGTTGGTAAGAAATGTATTTCACAATCTTGAAATTGTCGAGCTGTTGGTGGCGATGAAACATGAGTGCTGAATTTGTGCAACTTTTTTTGCTTTGCCAAGTGTTAGAAGGAACCGCCAGTTATAGGTGAATTGTATAGGAAAGTTATTGAGTCCTGGCTTGTGATTACACATACAAAGCAACTTATAAGGTGTGGTAGTCTATTGGAAACGTCCCTGCCCGGCGATCTATTGGAAAATGGTTCGAGACCCGCTCAAGCCCTTTAGTTTCTTGTAGTGCATGCAATCTCGCCATCCTTATGAGCTAGGGATGGGGGTGGGTTAGGTAGAGAGGGGGGTCTAAGCGCTGATCATATGTACATATGCTCAGTCTCTAGGACATTGCGCTGCTTGCTATAAGGCACTGTCACTGTCTCTTGTCGCTAGACTAACAGCAACAACAACATATATAATAATAATAATTTTCAGATCACACACTGAAATCAATACAAGTAAACGCCATGCTCTTCAAATTGTTTATAACTAAATCTTATAGTTTGCAATTTCACAAATCCAATAATTAAAAGTAAATAAATAGTAAAATATGATGTTAGAAGATGCCTTAGTATATACAGCCATTAGCTCAGATTAAATTGTGTTGAGGAATAGGCTACTTGGAAAAGATTATTTCAGATTTAGGGAAATTTTAGAGCTTGTCTAGGGATATTTTTGTCGGGTGGGGTAAAAATTCAGCTAACAGCACTTCACTCGAGTCATAGACACAGACAAGGAGAGACGTGTCTTTTAACTAGTGATAGTGATAAAATGGAGGCATGGGGTAACTATAAACTTTTCAGGTTTCTGTTTTCTTACGGTTTCATGAATGTGTTCATTTATTTTAAAAGTTATAGATTTGAATAATTAGCAATTTCCGACTTAATCATTGTTTTTGCAAAAAATGGATTTAGCTCACGAGAAGTTCTGAATCTGTGAAAGGAATTAAATTATCCTACGGTGATTTTGTGTATTATCTCGTACCAATACGACGCTATTCCAATGCAGTTTGATTTTCCTGTTAGGGACACTATAATAGGCTAGTTTTAATCGAAATTGGTACAACCCGAAATTGCGATATTACTAGTTGAAGTGCTTTTTGGGTGCCTACGATAAAATTAGGCCTTATATCCGCAAATTTGGTCAGTGTTTTATTAGGAATTACAGTGCTGGTTTTTAATTACGTTTCGGTTTTATGTGGGAGGCATGTTGGCAAGAAATGTATTTCACAATCTTTAAATTGTCAAGCTC
>NC_090728.1:42737719-42745219 GCF_036898095.1 Palaemon carinicauda
GTATGTTGAACAGCTTGATATTAGTCTCTTTTTATAGTTTTTATTTGAAAGGTCTGTTTTTATGTTGTTACTGCTCTTGAAATATTTCATTTTAATTGTTCATAACCTCTCATCTCATATAGTTTATTTATTTCCTTAATTCTTTTCTTCGTTTAGCTATTTTTCCCTGTTGGAGCCATTGGGCTTATAGCATCATGCTTTTTCCAATTAGGGTTGTAGCTTAGCTAGTAGTAATAATAATGATAATAATAATAATAATAATAATATAACCTTCATTATGGTATTTAATCTACGTTAATGTTTTGTTATTTAGTCAAGTGTGATTAGATTTCATATATGCACCAATTATAACTTCTGGAGTAAATAAACCTTTATATTCTCTGAATGAATTTTGCTGATTTCGTGGTAGATGGTAGCGTTTATGAAAAAATTTCCCACTTGATATAAAGTTATTTTGGATAGCAAATATGTCGTTATGGTTGAATTAGGGTAAATGCCAAGGATAAGGGTGTGATCATTGAAAAAGATGCTTGTTAATAACTACTGCTCTTACTGAGCGAATGGACAATGTAAATTGGAGACCTTGAAGGCTGGAAGAATAAGTGGGAACCTTATAACAATGATAATGCCCTTAGGGAGGTAGTGCTGCCAGTGCACCTCACATTCTATACTGTAGGCAGTAGTAGTCTTTGCATCGTTCATTTGGCTGCTAGCTGCACTAGCTTGAAATCCTTCTATTCGACCTCCGTTCTCGCTTCATTTCATCCATCATGGTGTCAAACTTCTAATAGGTTTTATTTCAGTGTAACTGTAGAGCTTTATTCTAGATGCACTTGGATGCTGAATGACTTCATCGGCTCCTGTGCCTCATGTCTATGTAGCCAAAATTCATAATTCTACTTAACAAATGATGAAAATGCAAGTCTTGTGCTGCAAACAAAGTTAACAGATTGCATTGGCTGAGATACATTGCAAATTTTATGTTTTCAATAATCGACTCATTAGTTTTAATTTTCAATGACCACTATTAGAATTTTAGAACGTAGGCTTTGATTTCATACTATGACGAAAATCTATTTGAAATTATGATTTATGAAACGATGGAGAAATAGTTTACCACCGAGTTCTGTCTGTGTTTCTGGGTGACATAAGTAATCTTGGAAGTATTCAGTACTTCCCCGATGGTAATAATCGTGGCTTTTACTAATAGGGTCAGACATATGGTCAGTTATAGTGCTTAGATTTTGATTATAATAATGTCTCACCGATGCTGGCGACTATAAGTGGTTTCTTGTAGTGTTTGCCCCATAAGTGAACTTTTAGTGCTTTCTTTTTTAAAATAAGGTACGATTAAAGTCTAACATTTTCTATGCTTTATTTGTGCTAAGCCAATTACTATCATTTTTCAAATGCTGGTTACAGCAGAATAATTGTAGGTTAGGACGAATTCCTTCCTAAATTCAGATCCTGGTATTGGGGAGATGGGGTAAGGTATGGCCCACCCCTGTTTGGGCGTGGTTAGGCCATTCTGTAATAGCTGGCTGGGATATTTCTCTAAATATCCATATATATATATATATATATATATATATATCATAAATGAGTAGTTACATTCAATATGCATCAAATTAATATTAGTAATGCGAGTATTTTATATTTTAAGTATTTGGTTTTCTCCACGCGAACTTAGACACCTTTCTTATCTTGAGTACAAAACTATGATATTCTTCAAGGAAATATAATTTGCTCTATTTTCGTTCAAGTGATTTACAGTTATAGTACACTGTTTACTTTACAGCCCATAAGTGACTCAGGACCAGAGTTGATTTTTAAAGGCCTGAAGCTTTGGAAAACCACTGAATTTTTAATTTAAAGTAGTTAGTGAGTATTTGCATGGTAATTTCACATTGATTATTAATATTTTTTTTATGCGAATATTGTTTGAGGATTTCACTCCTGGCCGTAGGGATATTAAAGATTATCCGCTATCCCTCCCCCATACAGCTGTCCCCTTCAACAACCCATGTCTCCCAGTGGCCCCCGACGATTCTTAAGATTTTTTAGCTACTGTTAAATTGTTTACGGAGAAGATATTCAACATTTTAATTATGTTTCTTATTTTCTCCTTTAGAATGTCTTAAAAATCGTGATGCTTAAATTCGTGGAGCTAACCTCAGAGCTAAAAGGGGGAATGCAGTGTAACTCAGTAATATACTTATAATACTGGATTTTATGCAATTCTTCAGACTACATTTCTCTTTATACAATACGAAAGCATATTACACCCTTTGCCTGTTATGTCAAAATTACTCATATTTTAAGAATTTTATAGTTTGTCTGCCTAAAGAAACCCGAGAACATTACCAATTCCTGTTTGATAGACAATTGAATTACAATACGCTCTTCGACAATTTAATTTCAAGCTTAAATTCTCAAGAACATTACCTAGAATTTTATAAAAGTATATATTTTTATCACTGAATTCACCGAATTCGAATACGTCCCTTTCATACTGTTGGAGGTGTTCCAATGTCCTGGTGTTTCTTACATTATTATTTTTTTTTATAATTATTACAAGTTAAGCTACAATCCTAGTTGGAAAAGCAGGGCTTTAAAATGGAAAATAGCTCAGTGACGAAATGAAACTAGTAAATAAATAAACTACATGATTAGTGATGAACAATTACGATAAAATATTTTAAGAAGAGTAACAACATTCTAATAGATCTTTCATATATAAACTACAAAAACTTAAAAAGAAAATATCAAGAATTATCGCATGAATGTATTTGAACAAGATACTTAGACGGCATTTCCCTCTATTTTAACTTCCTTTTCAAGGGATTCGGTTTCCAAGTTAGGTTTTGAGGAAAACTGATCTAGGTGAAACTAATGTCAGTTAATAGTCTTATCCAGGACACCTGTGATTTCAAGAGTTTTGAAAGTACTCTACTATTACTAGCACTTTAGCGTTGGCTGTTCACTAGTTGCTTTGTTTAGCTTGAGATCGTACCATTAAATTTATGAATGTCATGATAGATTTTTAATGACTAATGTGGAAATTAATCTTATTCGTCAGAATTACTCATTACTTTGATATCCAGTTTCCTGAATAAAAAAGAAAAGAAAATATTAGCTTTCACTTCGATAGGTAGTCGATCCAAGTTAATTAGGATGGTCAGAAAGTTTGGATAATATTCATCTACCTACTTAGAGAGAGAGAGAGAGAGAGAGAGAGAGAGAGAGAGAGAATGTAATACATCTCTCTCTCTCTCTCTCTCTCTCTCTCTCTCTCTCTCTCTCTCTCCTGAAAAGCGATCATAAACTTTAGAAACAATCAAACCCCAAACCTGTATTTGCATTTAAAAATATGAGTGTGGACGCATGGGTTCATGCCAACCAACCGAGACAAGTACAGTATGTTGATTGATTTCTCTAGAAAATATTTTCAGAAAATCTCAACGTAATAAATGCCAATCGTACCGTCCTAATGAGTCCTGCTGACAGCGCATCATTAGTTCTCTTTTGATTGTGTTGTTATATAGTTATATTTGATTGGGAAACTGATTGATAAAAGTGGTTTTTCAGTTATCCTTAACACGAGTAATTCGTACCAATCGGTTACCAGTTGCCAATAACGAGCTACTTTTCTCAGAATTACATACGACATTTCTTGGGGGGTAATGCTGTATTCTAAAGCGAATTTCCAATTTGGTAATTGGCTTGATTTTACCATTTATTGTCGGCAAAGATATCAGGAAGTATTAAAAATTTGATCAGCTGCAATTATCGCGGGAAATGGAGGTGGATGTTTAATTATGCAATGATTTCAGTAAGTTTCAAAATTTGATTGACTGGGATTATGGAGGGAAATGGAGATGGATGTTGCATTTCGCAATGATTTCAGGAAGTATTCAAAATTTGATTGGCTGCAATTATCGAGGTGAAAGGGAGGAGCATGTTGCCTTGTGCATTTATTTTAGGACGTATTCAAAGTTTGATTGGATGCAATTACCGAGGGAAAGAAAGGTGTGTTGTATTTTGTAATGATTTCAGGAAGTATTCAAAATTTGATTGGCTGGGATTATCGAGGATACGGAGGTGGATGTTGCATTGTGCAATGATTTCATAGAGTATTCAAAATTTGATTGGCTGCAATTACGGAGGGAAAAGGAGGTGGAGGCTGCATTATGCATTGATTTCATAAAGTATTCAAAATTTTGATTGATTTTATTATCTAGGGAAAAGGGAGGTGGATGTAGGGAAAGGGAGGTGGATGTTGCCTTGTGCAATGATTTAAGGAAGCATTCAAAACTTGATTAGTTGCAATTACTGAGGGAATGGGAGGAGGATATTGCATTTTGCAATTAAAGAAGTATTCAAAATGGGATTGGCTGTAATTATTGAAGAAATGGTAAGTGGAAGTTGCGCAATGATTTCAGAAAGTATCCAGAACTTGATTGGCTGGGATTATGGAGGGAAATGGAGATGAATGTCACATTATGCAATGATTTCAGGAAGTATTCAAAATTTTGATTTGATGCAATTAACGAGGGAAAGAGAGGTGCATATAGCACCATGCAATGATTTCAGGAAGTATAAAAAATTTGATGGGCTGCGATTATTAAGGGAAATGATGGTGGATATTGCACCATGCAATGATTTAGGGAGGTATTAAAAATTTGATTGGTTGCAATTATCGAGGGAAAAGGAGACGGATGCTGCATTTTGCAATGATTTCAAAATATTCAATTCGAACTTGTTGCACGCTTTAAATCTTGAAGCATTAGAGAAGGGTTTTTGCAGTTCTACTCTCTTTAATTTCTCTGTTCCTAAAATAATAGATTATAGCTATATTCTGTAAAACTGAGGTGAATTTTTTATATAGTCTACAGTTCTAAAATCCTTTTACCTAACTTTAAATAATCTTATTTTTTCCTATTTTTTATGTCCAAATTGATATATCATTCTATTGTTACGTTTACCGATTTCCTGTTATTTCCAGTTAATAGGATTTAAGTTTATATTGATTTCCAATTCTTGTATATAAGCCCATGAGCCGATTAGTCCAATGTGTTTCTAGTGATTATTTAGATATAATTATTAAAGGTACTGGATTATGTATTTAACAATTTAGGATATATAACTCGGTGTTAGGATCAGGGAGGCAATCCTCAGCAATAATGCAACCAGGGGACACACCCCTTAGTGACAAAATAGATTAAAAGTTAAATGGCTGATTGATGTTTTTTGATTGCTACAAATATAACTATCAATATGTGATCCACTTGAAAAATAAGTTCATTAACTGTGTTAAGGTCATGTCTAGTAATTAAGCTGCGCTACATTTTAACATTTTATTATATAACTGGAGTTGGTATAATAGTAATGGCACTGTAAATTACTGTCACTATACATATAGAAACTTTGTTTGTTAACTAGTTATAATATGTAAAGCTATGATTTTCAATTATTCACCATTGGTTTTATATTTTTCTTTGGTTAACTCATTTTTATTAGCTACATTGGATATAAAAGGGCGGGATTATGATGTTTTATAGCAATTTAACATAGTAATTTATCAGAAAGAAACTAGCATATTTCAAACTATAGAATTTACATGAAAAGTATTTTTCTTTGGTTAACTCATTTTTATTAGCTACATTGGATATAAAAGGGCGGTATTATGATGTTTTATAGCAATTTAACATAGTAATTTATCAGAAAGAAACTAGAAAATTTCAAACTATAGAATTTACATGAAAAATTGTATATAAATTGAAATCCCCCTACAGTAATATAAGCTATTTAGAGAGTTTTTTCATAGTTACAAAGTAAATTATCTAGTGGACTTTTTCGTAACCGAAGACCTATAGATATTGTATAGAAAAAGTAGTAAGTAATTGATGTGGATTTTTTCTTATTTCAGGCAAGGTATCACTTCAAGACTCACTGCCATTACTAAATAATTCATTTCCATACATAAGTTGATTTGGTACAACTCAAGGAATCGGACAAATTTCAGTTTACCTTGATAAAAAATGGTTTTAACTATAAGCCTACTGCACGCGTGACAAATATTTTTCGCTTTCTGAATTCTCGTGTTGTAATAAGCCAATAAGCTTCTACCAGTAACAGAGAAATAGGAAAATGGCTTTTAAAAAACAGCACTTAAAAGGTCTCATCCCAAGGTATTATTTTAAAGCATTGATAAAGTGACCTGATAGCTATTCTCCCTTACATTTTTTTTATTAATAGTTTGTTTTTAGCGTAAATTGATGATAATAATGATGATTAAATTGAAATAGTAAAATTATTAACTTTAGCAGTTTGTAAACCAAATTCATGAATTATGTAGATTTCGTACTAGTTTTAAGAAAGGTTGTATGTTACGGTAATAGATGTGTGTCAGAGTAACGTAAATGCGATTGGAAAAATACTGTAGGTGCTTTGAAGAAACAAAGTTTAAATTCTTAAATAGCTTGCACCATTTTTGCTTTGCCTAACAAAGTCACAGCTAGAATAATAATAATAATAATAATAATAATAATAATAATAATAATAATAGTAATTAATAATGATAATAATAATAATAATAATAATAATAATAATAATAATAATAATAATAATAATAATAGACATGGGTTGTATCAGATCAACTTTACATAGATTGCTTGAAATGACTAAATTGCATACAACGGCTCCAGTCTGTGTATTCAAATCTACGTCATTATTACTATGGATAAACTGATGCCCAGGTAGGTTTAAGAGTCTTCACGTTATATTATTTCCCATCTGAAAAACAGTTGGTTTTAACTCCTCTTGGAGTGACAATGAAATATAAATAGCCATTGTCTAAAATCTATTCCATTCAGGTTTGAACAAGATATGCTGCTTTTGTTGATAGTTTTTATCAAATCCAGGATGGGAGAATGTTACTTTACTTACTTTAAGGGCTGTAAGTTTGTAAATTCCATTAATATTTAAAAATATGAGATTTATATATTGAAAAGGAAAACTATCTTTTCACTAATAATTAATCATTCTTCAATTATTTGTGTCAAATAGCGTGTCCATCTGGGTAATTTATTCTAGGTAAATGTTTGTCTTATGTCTGATACATCAAAGAAATCATTTAAAAAATTAAGTTAATTAAGGTATCTCGCGCGTAATGGGCGCTCAAAATTATCCAGTTTAAAAAAGTGATTGACTTGTAAACTTTTCCAGGTATCTGGATATTACTCCCGGAAAATGATGCTGTCCACGATACTGAATCCTCCTCACAAGATGACCGCCCACATGAGGAATCCCCCAAAACGCCCATCATTGGAACATTCTACAAGTGAACCCCACCCACAAGCATTCAGGTAAACAATACACTAATGATATACGTTATATATGTTGGTATTTGTATTAGACCTAATTTTTAGGATATGCTACTTATTCTTTTTACTAGTACAGTTTCCTGCAAGAAAAATACAAAACTTTGTGTTTATTCAT